>NC_135960.1:63442115-63694615 GCF_053455715.1 Rhinoraja longicauda | reverse complement strand
TTACTGCTGTCAGTTCATATCCTATTTACACGACCATTGGGAGGCATAGCTCGTGAACATTCAGCATCCATCTGTAAACTCCTGCCACCCCTGAAGGTTGCCGGTGGCAGTGGGAGAAAAATACCAGCTCAGGACGGTGAGTATTACTTACTTAATTAACGAGTAAAATGTTATCAGCCAAGCCATCTAAATGATGTCGGTGAATTCATTGCCTGTGAGCAGAGCTACTTACTGGGCTGAATGAAATTTTTGTGAAAGATCAAGCAGCCTTGGGTAGAAGCCTGAGCACTGAAGGGTGAACTGTCTGTATAAACACAATGTATAACTCACTAATATACCTGCAGGAAGGATTCATTGTGTGTAGGAAGGAATGGCAGATACTGGTTTAAATCGAAGGTAGACACAAAATGCTGGAATAACTCAACAGGGAGCATCTCTGGAGAGAAGGATTGGGTAATCATATCATATCATATCATATATATACAGCCGGAAACAGGCCTTTTCGGCCCTCCAAGTCCGTGCCGCCCAGTGATCCCCGCACATTAACACTATCCTACACCCACTAGGGACAATTTTTACATTTACCCAGCCAATTAACCTACATACCTGTACGTCTTTGGAGTGTGGGAGGAAACCGAAGATCTCGGAGAAAACCCACGCAGGTCACGGGGAGAACGTACAAACTCCTTACAGTGCAGCACCCGTAGTCAGGATCGACCCGAAACGTCACCCATTCCTTCTCTCCAGAGATGCTGCCTGTCCCGCTGAGTTACTCCAGCATTTTGTGTCTTCTGTCAACCTCCATCTTGTTCTTTTCTTCCTCTTCCTATTGAAAACATAAGAAATCCATTTATTCTGTTTTTCAGTTGTTAAAATTATGTTGGATATCTCTGTCTTAAAAGCACTGAAAAGATTACAAAATTCATCAATGACTTCAGCTTTCTCGAATGTTACGTTTTCGTTTAGTTTAGAGATACATCGCGGAAACAGGTCCTTCGGCCCACTGAGTCCGCGCCGACCAGCGATCCCCGCACATTAACACTATCCTACATACAAGGGACAATTTACAATGACACCAAACCTCTACGGCTTTGGAGTGTGCGAGGAAACCGAAGATCTCGTAGAAAGCCCACACAGTCACGGGGAGAACGTACAAACTCCAAACAGACAGCACCCGTAATCAGGATTGAACCCGGCTCTCTGGCGCTGTAAGGCCGCAACTCTACCATCGTGCCGCCCTCTTGTTTCAGGAGCAGTGGGCATTATTGAAAGGCTCTGATTGAGTTTCTTGCAGCTGCCAACACTTAGACATGCGGCTGGTATCATATCGGCCAGTTCTCAAAGGACACACATACTCAATACCAACCACACTGTCCAAGCTCTTGGAAACTATTGTTTCTTTCGGCACCACAGCAACACTAATCCCTGAGGTCAGGAAATGTACGTCAACGTTGACTGATCGGGACCTCGATGGGCTCGTGGATGATATTATGCAGATAAGCGATCTACTATATGGAAGGTGACCATGCGAACACTGCAGGGATACATGCCAGTGATACTGACAGGTGGCTGCCCAGAGAGATTTCATTTACAATACTGCTCAACTGGATCTCACCAGACTGATCATGCTGGGGCTGAAGGCTTTTTCGTTACACCTACAGTTCTTGCCATCATCTTTTGTCATACTTTGCAAACACATTTGCTGTCAACACTCTCACTACCTCAGCCATACTGAAGCTACATTTGTCTTTTACGGCTCCCACTCCCATTCCCAGCTCTGCATTGTCTTCCCATTCCCAATTCTGCCTGCCTCTCTCCCTCCCATTCCATTTCCCAACTCTGCATGTCTCCCTCCCCCTCCCCCTCCCCCTCCCCCTCCCCCTCCCCCTCCCCCTCCCCCTCCCCCTCCCCCTCCCCCTCCCCATAAAAGATGGGCACTTTTATTCACCATCCCCCCATCCCAATTTAATTTGCTTGGAGTTTCCTGAACTATTATAACAAGGCCCAAGACATCCCTGGGGAACTATACCTCCCACAGCCTCACCAATTACAACACCTGGCACAAACTAAGATGCTTTGTACACTCACAACTGATTCCACTGAGCCATTTGGATTCACCTCGATCAGAAATACTCCTACACATCTCCACCACCCACATTCTCTCTTTGGTGAAAAACGAATTTATTTTTCTCTCTTTCCCAGTTCTAAGTGTCTCAGACTCAAAACGTTAACTTTACCTCCTTCCGCAAATGCCACCTGACCCACTGTGTGCTTCCAATAATTTCCAGGGTTTGTGCCATCTGTAATGTTAGCAATAATGCCTTGTTCAAGCCCAAGTCATTATTATATATTAAGTAAAGCAATGGACCTAGTACTGACCATGGAAGAAACCACGATACTCCTCTCTCCAATCCAAAAATCAACCTTTCTTTAATTTAATTTCCGTTTTGACATCTACGTCAAAATATCACTATAAAAGGAAGGCAGTAGAGTCGCCTGGAGAAATCTACCATACACTTCCCTCTCGTCTCTCGAACAACATGTCATTACAGTTCTCTTTCTTGTTACTGGGCCAATTTTCTATCTTTCTCTCTTGACTTCATTGTCTTCAACATCTGCAATAAATTGGAAATATGGCACTTAGTCAAACACCTTTTGGAATGTAATATAATTCACATTTCCCTCATTGTCATAAAGAGTCATAACAAAGATAAGGGATAGAAACTGCCTCTACACCCCACCGACTCCTCACCAACCATCAACCACCCTTTACATGAATCCTGTATTAATTCCATTTTTGTTATTTTCTCCATACTCTACAATCTCTTCTCAGATTCTACCACTCACCTCCACACTGGAGGCAATTTGCAGTGGTAAGTTAACCTATGTAGAAATGTTCAATTTAACAATATTACGGGAGCTCATTTGTATAGCGGAGTCAGGGGGGTATGGGGAGAAGGCAGGCACTGATTGTGGATGATCAGCCATGATCACATTGAATGGCGGTGCCGGCTCGAAGGGCCAAATGGCCTCCTCCTGCACCTATTTTCTATGGTTTTTCTTTGTTTTTTCTATGTATTTAGGAATATCTTTGTCAGGTATGTTATGTGGGGATGGCCTGAATGCAAATGCTGATGAAATATTTCTGGATTCCCATGTATAGACAATAGACAATAGACAATAGGTGCAGGAGGAGGCCATTCGGCCCTTCGGCCCTTCGAGCCAGCACCGCCATTCAATGTGATCATGGCTGATCATTCTCAATCGGTACCCTGTTCCTGCCTTCTCCCCATACCCACTGACTCCGCTATCCTTAAGAGGTCTATCTAGCTCTCTCTTGAACGCATTCAGAGAATTGGCCTCCACTGCCTTCTGAGGCAGAGAATTCCACAGATTCACAACTTTCTGACTGAAAAAGTTTTTCCTCATCTCAGTTCTAAATGGCCTACCCCTTATTCTTAAACTGCGGCCCCTTGTTCTGGACTTCCCCCAACATTGGGAACATGTTGAAGGTATTTATTCACAAAATGCAGGAGTAACTCAGCAGGTCAGGCAGCATCTCGGGAGAGAAGGAATGGGTGACATTCCTTCTCTCCCGAGGCAACATCTCGGGAGAGAAGGAATGAGAAACATTGGGAACATGTTTCCTGCCTCTAACGTGTACAAACCCTTAATAATAGAAAATAGGTGCAGGAGTAGGCCATTCGGCCCTTCGTTTTATACGTCTTATAATCTTATACATTTCGATAATATCTCCTCTCATCTTTCTAAATTCCAGTGTATTTATGTTTTCTACAAGCTACAGTTCATTTCGTTTTTCATTACCATTCCAAAGTTTCCTAATCAGCCTGTCTTTCACTTTTTGTTAACCGTCTGACATCTGCCATATGGTGTTAACAACCGGGCAGCTGTCACAGTGCAGGACCGCATCTCTACGGGACAATGCCACACTCTTACATCAACAGTTATCTTTGCATGCCAACACCCCAAGATGAGCATGTTTAACACGGAAGATAGCCACTAAATGCCGGAGTAACTCAGTGGGACAGGCAGCTCCTCTGGAGAGAAGGCACGGGTGATGCCGCGGACCTTTCACCGTCCGGCGCGGCCTGGAATAGGCCGTGGACCTTTCACCGTCCGGCGCGGCGCTCCAATGTCGGGAGCCCCGACCGCCCCGACGTGGCAAGTTCAACAGCCTGACCTCGGGAGAAGACGGCAGGGAAGAGAAAAGACATTTTGGCCTTCCATCACAGTGAGAAGGGACTGGAGGAGACTCACTGTGATGGATGTTTCTTTTGTTTGGTGTTAGTGGATGATTGTATGTGTTATTGCATTTTTATTGATTATTCTTATTGGTCTTAGTGTTTCAACTGCGGGTAATGCTTCATTTCACTACACATTTATGTGTATGTGACAAATAAACGACTATTGACTATTGACTATTGATTGATGTTTCAGGTCGAGACCCTTCTTCAGACTGAGAGTCAGGGGAGAGGGAATCTAGAGATGTGAAAGGGTACAAACAGTGAAACTAAGCAGGACGGCAATAACAAGGGTGGGGGGAGGGGCGGAGAGAGAGAGTGAATGCAAGGGGCAATGATGGGTGGGAGAAATCAATATTCATTGTCCTGCTGTCTAAAGATTTTCATCACTGTCAACCACACAGCCAATTTGTGTCTCATCTGCAAACTTATTTATCATGTGAACGAGCCTGCATCATTTAGAGTGGGAGAGTATTGAAGAACCCCATTGTTAACAGACATCTAGTCTTAAACCAAAGATAGACACATACACTGGAATTCAGAAGGATGAGAAGGGATCTTATCGAAACATATAAGATTATTAAGGGGTTGGACACGTTGGAGGCAGGAAACATGTTCCCAATGTTGGGGGAGTCCAGATCCAGGGGCCACAGAATAAGGGGTAGGCCATTTAGAACGGAGATGAGGAAAAACGTTTTCAGTCAGAGGGTTGTGAATCTGTGGAATTCTCTGCCTCAGAAGGCAGTGGAGGCCAAGTCTCTGAATGCATTCAAGAGAGAGCTGGATAGACCTCTTAAGGATAGCGGAGTCAGGGGGTATGGGGAGAAGGCAGGAACGGGGTACTGATTGAGAATGATCAGCCATGAATCAGCATTGAATGGCGGTGCTGGCTCGAAGGGCCGAATGGCCTACTCCTGCACCTATTGTCTATTGTCTATTATTTCTGAGGAAAAGAAATGGGTGATGTTTTGGGTTGAGACCCTTCTCGGCCCAAAACATCACCTATTCCTTTTCTCCAGAGATGTTGTCTGACCCATTGAGTTACTCCAGCTTTTTGTGTCCATCTTCGGTTTAAACCAGGTTCTGCGGTTCCTTCCTACACAATTAGTCTTAAACCACTATCCTTTCCTTCCTCCCACTGGACCAACTTTGGATCCAATGTATCAATCTCCCTTGGATTCCATCACCTATTATTTTTTGACCAGCGTGGCATGTTGACCTTGTCAGAACCCTTGCTAATGTTCATGCAGTTTGGATTGAATGGCCTTCAATATTACATTTTCCACGTCTTCGAAGAATTTAATGAAATTATTCATGCCTGTCTGTCGTACATTCTGTGCCTTTCTAATGTCCCTTATAATTGTTTCAAATTTGTCCCCCTCTGAAGTTAAACTAAGTAGTCTTTAATTACTTACTTGATCCCTTCATCCTTTTTATAAATAACTGTAAATGTCAGCAGTCCTCCCGTACTCTAACATCCATCCTGTAACTCAAGGTGAATGATAGATTATAATCAGAGCCACCACATTATCCTTCATTGCTTCCTTTAACAACCCGGAATATCTTTAATTTGAACCTGGTAACTTATCCATTTTCAGAGATGTTAAACACCTTAATAATTCTCAGCTGAGCTGAGCCACTCATCACGACGGTCTCGCTGAGTTACTCCAGCATTTTGTGTCCATCTTCGGTTTAAACCAGCATCTGCAGTTCATTCCAAAACAGTACATTAAGAATCTTATACACATCCTCTGCATCCATCCACAAGTGACCTTTTTGTTGCCTGATGTACCTTACTCTGTCTAGAGCTATCCATAGGCCATATATATTGGGCGGCACGGTGGCGCAGCGGTAGAGTTGCTGCCTTACAGCGAATGCAGTGCCGGAGACTCAGGTTCGATCCTGACTACGGGCGCCGTCTGTACGGAGTTTGTACGTTCTCCCCATGACCTGCGTGGGTTTTCTCCGAGATCTTCGGTTTCCTCCCACACTCCAAAGACGTACTGGTATGTAGGTTAATTGACTGGGTAAATGTAAAAATTGTCCCTAGTGTGTGTAGGATAGTGTCGCTTTCTTCAGATTCTGGTGCAAGAGAAAGCCTGGAAAGTGAAAGGTGGATATAGGTGAGGGGGGTTGGATGGGCAGATGGATGGACAAAGGCCAGAGATGTTAAGAAGACAGAAGGGTGTCAGATAAGAAGAGAAGAGGAGTGAAATGTACAGCCAGAGGGAGGGATATTGGTGGAAAGGCACAGAGCTGAAGTGAGAAGGGGGCAGTATAGTGGGAGAAATGGGTGCATAACAGGGTGGACCACGGGTAAGTGAGGGGGGAGAACGAGTGGGATGTTACTTAAAATTGAAGAACACAATTTCTATACCTTTGGGTTGTTTCTCCAGTTTGCATGTGGCTTCTCTCTGGCAATGGAGAAGGCCCAGGATGATGGTTAGCAATTGGGAAACAGAGTGGGCTTGGGCGAACCTTGATAAAATTCTGAGGCCAGACTCCATTGGGTAACTTCGTGCAGCCTCTCGTCGATCCTCACTCGGTTGGCTTCACTCAGCTGCTCTCCCAGTCCCCTCGTCTGAATGATGGTGTGAAGGTTCTCCCAGATATGGTTAAGCATCACGCAATTAGGGCGGCACGGTGGCGCAGCGGTAGAGTTGCTGCCTTACAGTGCTTGCAGCATTGGAGACCCGAGTTCGATCCTGACTATGGGCGCTGTCTGTACGGAGTTTGTACGTTCTCCCCGTGACCTGCGGGGGTTTTCTCCGAGATCTCCGGTTTCCTCCCACACTCCAAAGACGCACAGGTACGCAGGTTAATTGGCTTGGTAAATGTTTAAAAAATTGTCCCCAGTGTGTGTAGGATAGTGTTAATATGCAGGGATCACTGGTCAGCACGGACCCAGTGGGACGAAGGGCCTGTTTCCGTGCTGTTTCTCTGAACTAAACTAATTAGGTATCTAATGCTCTTTCAGCTCATGATTGTATTGCCCACATTGCACCTTTTACACAGGCATTAATCTTTAATATTTACTGGGATATAGTCACTGTAAAAAGTATAGAAGGCACAGAATTTCTAAATTACATTTGGGAGGGCTTGGATCGGCAGGTAAGTGAAGGTTGGATTTAGCATTAGAGAATGAAGCTGGACAGGTGGGAGGACTCTTAGCATGAAAGCATTTGAGTGGTACCAATCTTAATTTAGTTAGACTTAGTTCAGCTAAGGGGAAAAAAGAGCAAGTATAAAATAAGTATAAGGGTTCTGAACGGAGATAAGGCCAACTTTTCCATACTGAGAAACAATTTAGCTCAAGTGGATTGGTGATAGGAACATGAAAGGTAATCATGAAAGGCTTACGACAAGAAGATTTAAGGGATTTTGGGTCAGCACGTTCCCACAATGAGAATGTGTGGTCTGTCAAACCTACAGTCGAGCCTCTTGGGTTTGCATTCAAGAGAGAGCTGGATAGAGCTCTTAAGGATAGCGGAGTCAGGGGGTATGGGGAGAAGGCAGGAACGGGGTACTGATTGAGAATGATCAGCCATGATCACATTGAATGGCGGTGCTGGCTCGAAGGGCTGAATGGGCTACTCCTGCACCTATTGTCTATTGTCTATTGTCTTAAAATGCTGACCGACTGCAGAAGCAGTACTTCCAGGGGGAGTGATACGGTGATAAATGTGATCTCATCAGCTGAAGCAGCACTCAGTGACTTCACATGCCTTCGGAAGTGTGAGATTGACACCAAATGTGCAATTATATTGACAGACGTCAACGGTTGAGACATCCGTCATTGAAATGTCACGGTTCATTGAAGAATCACAGAGCGGCGATTTTTCAATGAATGAGCTGTGTGGGAGCACAAGTGTAGCAATCGAGCGATGTAATTGAAGAGGTCAATGGGGCAACACGGACCGATCGCGGTGCGAGAGAAAAGTTAAAAACAAAACTGCAGTAAATCTAAAAAAGAAAATCAAGTTCTTAAAACGCTCGGCTTGTAGAAGGTACAACCGAGTTTATATAAAGAGAAGCCGAGTTAGCATTCCAGGTTGAAGGTTCTTCATCAGAACGGGAGCACTTGACCTGAAACTGACAAAGAGTCTTTGAGATGAAATTTTAATGATGTCTCACTTTCCACACCTCCTGTTCTTTTGACTTTAGACTTTAAGAAATGCAGCACACAAACTGGCCTTTCGGCCCACCGAGTCCATGCCAACCAGCAGTGTAAGAAAATAACTGCAGATGCTGGTACAAATCGAAGGTATTTATTCACAAAGTGCTGGAGTAACTCAGCAGGTCAGGCAGCATCTCAGGAGAGAAGGAATGGGTGACGTTTCGGGTTGAGACCCTTCTTCAGACTGATGTCAGGGGGGCGGGACAAAGGAAGGATATAGGTGGAGACAGGAAGACAGTGGGAGATCTGGGAAGGGGGAGGGGAAGAGAGGGACAGAGGAACTATCTAAAGTTGAAGAAGTCAATGTTCATACCGCTGGGCTGCAAGCTGTCCAGGCGAAATATGAGATGCTGTTCCTCCAATTTCCGGTAGGCATCACTATGGCACTGGAGGAGGCCCATGACAGAAAGGTCAGACTGGGAATGGGAGGGGGAGTTGAAGTGCTCAGCCACCGGGAGATCAAGTTGGTTAAGGCGGACTGAGCGAAGGTGTTGGGCGAAGCGATCGCCGAGCCTGCGTTTGGTTTCGCCGATGTAGAGAAGTTGACATCTAGAGCAGCGGATGCAATAGATGAGTTTGGAGGAGGTGCAGGTGAACCTCTGTCTCTCCATGCTAACCAGCGATCAACCCATACATTAGCACAAATTCCTACACCATTAGGGACAATTTACAATTTTTTTACCAAAGTCAATTAACCTCCAAACCTGTAATTCTTTGGAATGTGGGAGTAAACCGGAGCACCCGGAGAGAACACAGGCTGTCACATGGGATAGGTAGAAACTCAGTACAGAGAGCACCCGTAGTCAGGATTGAACCCGGGTCTCTGGCATTGTAAGGCAGCAACTCTGCCACTGCGCCACCATGTTGACCCTGCGGACTGTTCCCAGATATTTTGCCGCCTCTGCAGAGAGTTCCGAGTTTCTGTTCTTAAACAGGACATTTGGTGAGCACCAGTAAGGTTCGTAAAAGGGAAGAGTTCAAGGTCTTCAGCCTTTGCATTGATCTCATGATGCAGCAGGTGTAGGCTCGGAGAGTAAAGGCAGTGTGTTCAGTGAGGAATAGCAGCCATACTTTAGCAAGGCAGATGATGGTACTGATTATGCTCTCGATGCAATACAGAAGATAAAACTTGTGCCCATTTTAACCTCAGCAGATTTCCAGTGATCATTATTAATTGCCAAGGTGGCAGTAATTGATGAAACCACACCGACTGAAGACCTTTCGTAAGATGCTGTCATGGCTTAAATTGCCCGATGACTGTGTTGATGTTGGAAATGTAAGAAAATAACTGCAGATGCTGGTACAAATCGAAGGTATTTATTTCACAAAATGCTGGAGTAACTCAGCAGGTCAGGCAGCATCTCAGGAGAGAAGGAATGGGTGATGTTTCGGGTCGAGACCCTTCTTTGAAGAAGGGTCTCGACCCGAAACGTCACCCATTCCTTCTCTCCTGAGATGCTGCCTGACCTGCTGAGTTACTCCAGCATTTTGTGAAATAAATACCTTCGTGTTGATGTTGGAGATTAGTATACAAGATGGAGAGGATGTGAGGGCCTTTTGGGATCAAACAATCACAGTAAGGTGCTCTCTTCAGGGGATGGGGACTCTGCTTTTGACAATCTAGTCTGATCGTCTCCGCATTCTGGTCTTCCTCGTCTTCCTTTGCCATGAACCGATCAGATGAAGGGTCTCGACCCGAACATCACCCATTCCTTCTCTCCAGAAATGCTGCCCGACCCGCTGAGTTACTCCAGCAGTTTGTGTCTATCGTCGGTTTCTTCTGCTCCTTACTCCATCTCAACAGCTGATGACTAGGCCAAAGAGCACGGCATCTTTCTGGTGTTGGGATTGGTTTATTATTGTCATGTGTACTAAGATACTCTTCTGCCTGCATGCTATCCCATTAAACCAGATCATTAGATACAAAAGTACACTCAAACCATACACAAATACACCAGGTAGTGCAAAGAGAAAAAATAACCAGAGTACGAATGTAGTTTTATGGTATTAGATATAACGTCAAAGCTCCAGAGAAAAAGTCCATGTCTTCAAAGAGGCAGGTTGGAAGATCGGGACAATGCCCTAGCTTATGGGAGGATGTATGATAACAGAGGAGAAGAAGCTGTTATCATATCATATCATATATATACAGCCGGAAACAGGCCTTTTCGGCCCACCAAGTCCGTGCCGCCCAGCGATCCCCGCACATTAACACTATCCTACACCCACTAGGAACAAATTTTTTTTTTTTACATTTTACCCAGCCAATTAACCTACATACCTGTACGTCTTTGGAGTGTGGGAGGAAACCGAAGATCTCGGAGAAAACCCACGCAGGTCACGGGGAGAACGTACAAACTCCTTACAGTGCAGCACCCGTAGTCAGGATCGAACCTGAGTCTCCGGCGCTGCATTCGCTGTAAAGCAGCAACTCTACCGCTGCGCTACCGTGCCGCCCTATTCCCCTCCAGCCTGCCCCTTAGAAAAGTCCTACGAAGCACCACAACTGATCCTCTTTCTGTTGCCGAGCCTTTGTGGGATGCAAGTGGGAGCCTCAATGGTGATCTGGTGCAATGCCTGCGTGCCTGCTTTTCGGGACAGGTTACAATGGCAGCCAATGCTCATGGCCAGCCTGCCGCTTCAGGATTCAGGATATCTTTATTTGTCATACAAAAAACAAGTTTTTTGGACGAGATTTCTTCACCCACAGTCCAACAATAAGAGCAATAAAATAAGCAAATTACACAACCCCAACCAACACAAAACACACAAAAAAGAAACATCCATCACAGTGAGTCTCCTCCAGTCACCTCCTCACTGTGATGGAAGGCCAGAATGACTTTTCTCTTCCCCTGCCTTCTTCTCCCGCGGTCAGGCTGTTGAGGTTGCCACATTCCAGGCCGCGCCGGAGGGTGAAAGGTCCGCAATGGGCCGACCCAAGCCCCGCGATCCGGGGCGGGCGAACACGCTGCCGCTGCCGGAGCTCCCGATGTCGGCATCCACGCGGCCCGAGCCGAGGGCGAGTCGCAGCCGCTCCCGCAGCCTCCGAAGACGGCCGGCTCCGCTGATGGTGAGTCCGGTCCGCGGGCTCTGCGAACTAGAGCCCTGGATGCCGCCAGCTCCAGGAATTTGGCCGCTGGTAGGCCGCAGCAGGAACGGATCAGTGCCTCATCAGTGCCTGATGGAGATAGTCAAGTCAAGTCAAGTCAATTTTATTTGTATAGCACATTTAAAAACAACCCACGTTGACCAAAGTGCTGCACATCTGATTAGGAAAAAAAAAAGAAACATACAGTGGCAGGCAGCCAAACACAACGGCGCGGCCATCTTGAACAAAATGTTTAACTAAAGCAGAATGGTGGAAGGACCCGCGGCCGAGCCGCACCGGGCGCTGTTCAGTCCCGCGGCCGAGCCGCACCGGGCGATGGAAGGCCCCGCGGAAGAGACCTAAAAAAAAAAGAAAGATTTCCCCCCCCCACACCCCCCCCCCCACATACCCACCCACCCGCGCCACCCCCCCCCCACCCCCACCACCCCCCCCCCACATACACAACCAAAACAAAACACCCCACCACCAACACACAAACAAAAAGGACAAAGGGCAAACAGACTGCCAGCGAGAGCAAATACTGCACCTGGTCTGTGGTGAGAGCAGCGATGGTGAGATCAGTCTTAAACATCGCTCAGGTCTTTACTCCTGCCCATTTCTCCTACATCCAACACATCAACTTCAAGAACTGACTGTTCACTTGCTGCCTAATATATCCCACCCCTTGACAGGTGCCATTGTAACGAGATAATGGTGACATTTGGTCCACCATCATTCACAATAAGTTGTATTAGGACTTTGATCTGATGAAGCGGGTGTGAGATCATGTGGTCCCATCTATCGCACGCATCTTTTGCTGATTATCACACATATTCCTTTGTGAAGATTAACTAGGTGCGCCTGATAATGCTTCTGGCATTGCCCTGTATTACTCTCTGGCTTGATAGTGGAGTGCATTTATGCTGTTGCTCATGGTCCTCTGTACCCCACGGATCCCCAGCTCTGCTCTAAATCTATGGCACTGAGTACACTTGTCGAGCTGCATAACACAATAGACACTATTCACAGTGTTATGGTGAGATGCTGCCTCCATTAGCAGTGTTCACCTCTATCAATGCTATCATGGACTATGCATCTGCTGCAGATGGACTGTTGAGGCTGAGATCCACCTGCTTTGTACCTTGTGTTGGTTCACTCACTGCCTTTGACAGGTCCAGTCTGGCAGCCTTGTCCTTTAGGACATCGCCAACTTGGTTCATAGAAACATAGAAACATAGAAAATAGGTGCAGGAGGACGCCATTTGGCCCTTCGAGCCATTCATTGTGTTCATGACTGATCATCCACAATCAGTAACCTGTGCCTGCCTTCTCCCCATATTCCCTGATTCTCTAGCCCCTAGAGCTCTATCTAACTCCCTTTTAAATTCATCCAGTGAATTGGCCTCCACTGCCTTCTGTGGCAGAGAATTCCACAAATTCACAACTCTCTGGGTTAAAAGGATTTTTCTCACCTCAGTTTTAAATGGCCTCCTCTTTATTCTTAGACTGTGGCCCCTGGTTCTCGACTCCCCCAACATTGGGAACATTTTTCTTGCATCTAGCTTGTCTAGTCCTTTTATAATTTTATACGTCTCTATAAGATCCCCTCGCATTCTTCTAGATTCCAGTGAATACAAGCCCATTCTTTCCAATCTTTCCTCATATGACACTCCCGCCATCCCAGGGATTAACCTCGTGAAACTACTCTGCATTGCCTCAATAGCAAGGACGTCCTTCCTCAAATTAGGAGACCAAAAGTGCACACAATACTACAGATGTGGTCTCACCAGGGCCCGAAAAAACTGCAGAAGGACCTCTTATTCTCATATCCTCTCGTTATGAAGGCCAACATGCCATTAGCTTTCTTCACTGCCTGCTGTACCTGCACACTTACTTTCATGATAGTGCAACCAAACCACTCTTGCAGATGAACATCGAAGTCCCCCATCCAGGGCACATTCTGGGCCCTTGCTTCTGGGTGCATAAGGTGTTGGGTCCTGAGGTGTAGCTGTCACTGAAACAGTCCTGATGGATGCTTGTGGTGACAGAAGAGTTATTTGTTTGTCAGTATCACCCATAAGCTTTCAGGTACAGCAGGCAGTGATGAAAGCCAATGGAATGTTGGCCTTCATAACTGGAGGAGTTGAGTATAGGAGCAAAGAGGTCTTTCTGCAGTTGTACAGGGCCCTAGTGAGACCGCACCTGGAGTACTGTGTGCAGTTTTGGTCTCCAAATTTGAGGAAGGATATTCTTGCTATTGAGAGTGTGCAGTGTAGGTTTACTAGGTTAATTCCCGGAATGGCCGGATTGTCGTATGTTGAAAGACTGGAGCGACTAGGCTTGTATACACTGGAATTTAGAAGGATGAGAGGGGATCTTATCGAAACATATAAGATTATTAAGGGGTTGGACACGTTAGAGGCAGGAAACATGTTACCAATGTTGGGGGCGTCCAGAACCAGGGGCCACAGTTTAAGAATAAGGGGTAGGCCATTTAGAACGGAGATGAAGAAAAACGTTTTCAGTCAGAGAGTTGTAAATCTGTAGTATTTTCTGCCTCAGAAGGCAGTGGAGGCCGATTCTCTGAATGCATTCAAGAGAGAGCTAGATAGACCTCTTAAGGATTGAGGTGTCAGGGGGTATGGGGAGAAGGCAGGAACGGGGTACTGATTGAGAATGATCAGCCATGATCACACTGAATGGCGGTGCTGGCTCGAAGGGCCGAATGGCCTACTCCTGCACCTGTTGTCTATTGTCTATTGTCTATGATGCTGGAAGGGCCATTTCTGGAAAAGGTGGGTCCCATACCAGTCAGATGGGTTACAATTCAGCAGGACTTTGTACAATATCATTACAGGGCAGTATGTTGGGAGAGAATTTAGACTATCTTGACAGAGTGATAGTTTTAGAGTCATAGCGTCAGAGAGTGATACAGCGTGGAAACAGGCCCTGCGGCCCAACTTGCCCACACCGGCCAACATGTCCCAGCTACACTAGTCCCACCTGACTGCGCTTGGCCCATATCCCTCCAAACCTGTCCTATCCATGTACCTGTCTAACTGTTTCTTAAACGTTGGGATAATCCCTGCCTCAACTACCTCCTCTGGCAACTTTTTCCTTACACCCACCACCCTTTGCCCGAACACTCTGGAAGAGCTAGATAGAGCTCTTAAGGATAGCGGAGTCAGGGGTTATGGGGAGAAGGCAGGAACGGGGTACTGATTGAGAATGATCAGCCATGATCACATTGAATGGTGGTGCTGGCTCGAAGGGCCGAATGGCCTCCTCCTGCACCTATTGTCTATTGTCTAAATTCAGAAAAGAAAGAATCCCGAGCAGGAAGTGGAAATTAGAAAAACAGTATATGAAATGAATAGAGGATACAATGGCAAAGAGTCTAAGTATGAAAGAAAATGTTAAAAGGGAAAAATTAAAAGAAATGCATCGGAATCCATGCAGCATTAGCATCAGGGTAGATGAATTAATAGCACAGATGGAAATAGGCTCATAGAGTCGTACAGCATGGAAACAGGCTCTTCGGCCCAACTCATCCATTCTGATCTAAGATGCCCCATCTGCATGCATTCGGTCCATATCCCTCTAAACGTTCCCCATCCATGTGCCTGTCCAAGTGTCTTAATGATTTAATTGTCTCTAGAGAAACACATCCGCAGGGTGTCACCAGTTGCAAAAATAGGAAAGGAGATTAGCATCATTAGTGAGCGATGAGTTCACGATGAAGTCAGCAGATCATGATGTGGAATTAGAATCAACTTAAGTGGGTCTATGAAGCATCAAAGAGTGAAGCACATTGTGGGAGTCAGTTATAGGCCACCAAATAGTGGCTGTAATATACGGGCCAGCGTAAATCAGGAAATCTGAGGTGTGCACAACAGGTGAGAACAGAGGGATCTTGGCGTGCAAGACCACAGCTCCCTGAAAGTGGCAACGCAAGTAGATAGGGTGGTAAAGAAGGTATATGGCACCCTTGCTTTCATGGGTTGGGACATTGAGTATGAAAAGTGCTACACAAATAAAGTTATTGTTATTATTAGAATCAGAAAGTCATATTGCAGCTTTATTGGTTAGGCCGCATTTGGCATTTTGTGTGCAGTCCTGGTCGCTCCATTAGACAAAGGATGTGGATGCTTTGGAGAGGGTGCAGAAGAGGTGTACCAGAATACTGCCTGGACAGAGGGTATTACCTATAAGGAGAGGTTAGATAAACTGGATTGATTTCTCTGCAACATCGGAGGTTGAGGGGAGACCTGATAGAAGTATATAGACAATAGATAGAGAATAGGTGCAGGAGTAGGCCATTCGGCCCTTCGAGCCAGCACCGCCATTCAATGTGATCATGGCAGATCATATAAAATTGTGAGAGGAGCAGATGGGTTATACAGTCAGAACTTTTGCCCAGGGTGGAATGTCAAAGACTAGAGGCCAATAACTTTAAAGTGAAAGGGCAAAGTTTAAAGGAGATGTGAGAGGCAGATTTTTGTTCTTGTGGAGTGGTGGGTGCCTGGAACACGCTGTCAGGTGGATATAATAGTGGTGTTTACGAGGCTTTTAGATAAGAACCTGAACATGCAGAGAATGGAGGGATGTGGATCACTTACATGCAGAGGAGATTAATAGAATTTAACATAGTGTTTGACGCGGACATTGTGGGCTGAAGGGCCTGTTCCTGTGCTATAGACAATAGACAATAGGTGCAGGAGGAGGCCATTCGGCCCTTCGAGCCAGCACCACCATTCAATGTGATCATGGCTGATCATTCTCAATCAGTACCCCGTTCCTGCCTTCGCCCCATACCCCCTGACTCTGCTATCCTTAAGAGCTCTATCTAGCTCTCTCTTGAATGCATTCAGAGAATTGGCCTCCACTGCCTTCTGAGGCAGAGAATTCCACTCTGAGGCAGCACTGTTCTATGTGTAAACCAATAAATTAGTGGTAACTAAATAAAAGATTAGTTCATGGAAACCACAAAGTGGTTTCTGGACCAATATAATGAGGAACTAACTGGGGGGGAAAGCAAAATGAAATCTTATTTTGTGTAATGAGAAGTAATTGATTAATAATCTTGCTGCAAAGGAACTTTTAGGAAGTATTAACATAATGTGACAACACTATATGTCTGAAGATGATGTTCTTCAATTAATGTGCTTCAAGGACAAGTCACACCCCGGCCACTCCCTCTTCTCCCCTCCCCCATCATACAGAAGTGTGAAAACGCACACCAGATTGAGGGGCAGTTTCTTCCCAGCTGTTATCAGACAACTGAACCATCCTACCAACATTTAGAGAGCAGTCCTGAACTACGATCTACCTCATTGGTGACCCTCAGACTATCTTTGATCGGACTTTACTGACTTCATTTTGCACAAAACTTTTATCCCCTATCACACTGTGAATGGCTCAATTGTAATTATGTATTGTCTTTCCGCTGGCTGGTTAGCACGCTACATAAGCTTTTCTCTGTACCTCAGTACACGTGACAATAAACTAAACCGAATTGGAAACCGGGGTTTTAAACCAAAACAAAGAAAACTGAAGAAATAATTGATTGTGGTCTGTTGGGGAATTATTGGTATCGCTCTTGGTATCGGTTTATTATTGGCATGTGTACTGTGATATGGTGCAATACTTTATTTTGGGTGCAATCCGGACAGATCACATCAAACATGAGTACAAGCAAACCATAGATGTGTACAACAGATAATGCTAAAAGAGGAACAAAGTGCAGAATATAGTGTTAAAGCTACAGAGAAACAACACTAACAGCTTGCAGCCCAGTGGTATGAACATCGACTTCTCAAACTTTAGATAGTTCCTCTGTCCCTCTCTTCCCCTCCCCCTTCCCAGAGCATTTTGCGAATAAATACCTTCGATTTGTACCTGCATCTGCAGTTATTTTCTTATACTCCTTCTATCTTCCTGTCTCCACCTATATCCTTCCTTTGTCCTGCCCCCCTGACATCAGTCTGAAGAAGGGTCTCGACCCGAAACGTCACCCATGCCTTCTCTCCTGAGATGCTGCCTGACCCGCTGAGTTATTCCAGCATTTTGTGACTAAATGAAAGATGGTACGCAAGTTAGCATTTAAGGATAAAATTTAAGGCTTTGCAAAAATAAACATTTTTTAAGACATGCAAACTCAAAGTGAAAACTAACCTGTGCATGGGTGGTAGGAAAAATTGAAGATAGCTTTAATATTTATTGGGATTTTTTTTTGGTTTTAGTGGTTTATTATCAAGATCACAAACATCAAGATTACAGTGAAAATCTTTGTTTTGCACGTTATCCGGGTAGATCATTCATACATAAATACAACCAAACCACGCAGAACAGAGTGTCACAGCTACAATGTACAGCACTGTAACTTTGCCAGAAATAGCTGAGAGCCTAAGGGTTGAAAGCATTTCACAACTCAACAAACGAGAACCAAGACGTTGGTAAAAATAAAAGTGAGAAAGAATACGAGTAAAATAATGAGAAACGTAGAAAATAGATTCCAGAAGCTTCTGTGGGTATGTAAGTCGGACAAAGGTTCAGCGATGGAAGTGTGGAACCCTCTCTTGGTTAGAGCACATGGAATTGGGAGTGAGATACTGTTATAGTTTGAGAACTTGCTAAAGACAGAAACAAAAATTTAGTTATGTGTAGGAAGGAACTGCAGGTGCTGGTTTACAACGAAGGTAGACACAAAATGTTAGAGCACAGCAACGACTGTTCTACCTAAGAACACTGAAGAAGTCTGGTCTACCCCAACAGCTGCTGACGACATTCTACCGCTGCACCATAGAGAGCATCCTAACACGTGGCATCCCTTTGTGGTATCTCAGTTGCATGGAGGCAGAGAGGAAAGCTCTTCAGCAGGTAGTCCATAGAGCTCAGAGGACCATCGGAACACAGCTACCAGCCTTGGAGGGCATCTACAACACACGATGCCTCAGAAAAGCCACAAGCATCCACAAAGACTCTTCACACCCCTGCAACAGTCTGTTCGAACTCCTTCCATCGGGCAGATGATACAAGGCCTTCTACGCCCGCACCTCCAGACTCAGGAACAGCTTCATCCCCAGGGCCATAGCTGCTATGAACCGGTCCTGCTGAGTCGGATGGTCACATCTCAACAGTGAATTTGCAACTCTGCAAATGGAAAGGCAGAAGGGAAAATCGGAAGTGTCAGTATTACCGTATCGCAAAGGGGATTACAGAGGCATGAGGCAGGAGCTGGCCAAAATTGACTGGAAGGAGGCCCTAGCAGGGAAGACGGTAGAACAGCAATGGCAGGTATTCCTGGGAATAATGCAGAGGTTGCAGGATCAATTTATCCCAAAGAGGCGGAAAGACTCTAAGGGGAGTAAGAGACACCTGTGGCTGACAAGGGAAGTCAAGGACAGCATAAAAATTAAGGAGAGGAAGTATAACATAGCAAAGAAGAGTGGGAAGACAGAGGATTGGGACTCTTTTAAAGAGCAACAAAAGTTAACTGAAAAGGCAATACGGGGAGAAAAGATGAGGTACGAGGGTAAACTAGCCAATAATATAAAGGAGGATAGCAAAAGTTTTTTTAGGTACGTGAAGATGAAAAAAATAGTCAAGGCAAATGTGGGTCCCTTGAAGACAGAAGCAGGGGAATTTATTATGGGGAACAAAGAAATGGCAGACGAGTTAAACCGTTACTTTGGATCTGTCTTCACTGAGGAAGATACACACAATCTCCCAAATGTTCTAGGGGCCGGAGAACCTAGGGTGATGGAGGAACTGAAGGAAATCCACATTAGGCAGGAAATGGTTTTGGGTAGACTGATGGGACTGAAGGCTGATAAATCCCCAGAGCCTGATGGTCTGCATCCCAGGGTACTTAAGGAGGTGGCTCTAGAAATAGTGGAAGCATTGGAGATCATTTTTCAATGTTCTATAGATTCAGGATCAGTTCCTGTGGATTGGAGGATAGCAAATGTTATCCTGCTTTTTAAGAAAGGAGGGAGAGAGAAAACGGGTAATTATAGACCAGTTAGTCTGACATCAGTGGTGGGGAAGATGCTACAGTCAATTATAAAAGACGAAATTGCTGAGCATTTGGAAAGCAGTAACAGGATCATTCCGAGTCAGCATGGATTTACGAAGGGGAAATCATGCTTGACAAATCTACTGGAATTTTTTGAGGATGTAACTAGGAAAATTGACAGGGGAGAGTCAGTGGATGTGGTGTACCTCGACTTACAGAAAGCCTTCGACAAGGTCCCACATAGGAGATTAGTGGGCAAAATTAGAGCACATCTCACTGATGTCAAGAAAGCCGCATTGGGAGCACCAATTGCAGTCGATGAGGTTTGAAGAGGGCAACGTAAATTTCTGACTCAACTGGAAGGGCTGCTGGGGTCACTGGATGGGGTCTTTCTCAAATTAGACAAGTGAGGTTCTGGTGGGCTTGTTGTTTGATCCTCAGCTAATCCCAATCTGTGTCAACAATATGGCTGAGGGGACCAATGGTCACATTTCCCTGTTTAGTTTAGTTTAGTTTAGTTTAGTTTACTTTACTTTACTTTACTTTACTTTACTTTACTTTACTTTACTTTACTTTACTTTACTTTAGTTTAGAGATACAGCACGGAAGCAGGCCCTTCAGCCCACCAAGTCCGCGCCAACCAGCCATCCCCGTACACTAACACTATCCGACACACACTAGGGACAATTTACAATTTCACCAAGCCAATTAGCCTACAAACCTGTACGCCTTTGGAGAGTGGGAGGAGAAAAGTCCATGCAGGTCACGGGGAGAACGTACAAACTCTGTGCAGGCAGGATCGAACCCAGGTGTCTGGCGCTGTAAGTCAGCAACTCTACCGCTGCGCCACTGTGCTGCATCTGATGATGATACATCACTTGTTGGCATTGGGTAGAAAGGAAGATTGTTGCGGCACGGTGGCGCAGCGGTAGAGTTGCTGCCTTACAGCGTATGCAGCGCCGGAGTCTCAGGTTCCATCCTGACTACGGGCGCCGTCTGTATGGAGTTTGTACGTTCTCCCTGTGACCTGCGTGGGTTTTCTCCGAGATCTTCGGTTTCCTCCCACACTCCAAAGATGTACAGGTATGTACGTTAATTGGCTGGGCGAATGTTAAAAAAAAAAATTGTCCCTAGTGTGTGTAGGATATTGTTAGTGTGCGGGGATCGCTGGGCGGTGCGGACCCGGTGGGCTGAAGGGCCTGTTTCTGCGCTGTATCTCTAAAAAAAAGATGCAAGGAGACTTCAAGCACATCTACACAAGCTCAGTGAATGGCCAAGAGCATGGCAGGAGGAATAACAATGCCCAAACATGGGAGGTCTTTCACTTTGGTGCACAAAGCAGAAAAACAGGGCGTTTTTAAAATAACGACAGATTGTTAACTGTTAACGCTCAAAGGGACGAGCTATCTTTCTCGAGAAGCCACTGAAATGCAGGCAAAGCAATCAGTTAGGAAGGCAAATGGTATGTTGACCTCCTTTGCAATAGGAATCGCTTCACTTTTATTGGGCCTCAATGCAAGTATTGTATACATTTTTTTTAAGTCTTAAAAATAATTTACTTGCCATGGAAAGAATGCAACAAAGGTTCATCGGAATGGTTCCACTGATGACAGGAAGTGAGGAGAGGTTGAATAAACTAGGCCTCGATCCTCTAAAGTTCTGACAATGTTTCTTGCCAGGCTCGAGGTTTTGCCTGCCCGAGGAATCTAGATCTATGGAACCAGGGTCTCAGAAAACAAAAATTTCTTATGTAGGATTGAGAATTCTTCACACAGAGTCTGAAGAATCTCTTCGAAGTTTTCTACACTGATGGTGTCGAGGCACAACTATTGAATTAATTCAAAGCAGAATTCAATAGATTTATGGATATCACAGTCATGGAAGTGATACGGGGTAATGCAGGAGCAGTACGTCATTGCTGATTCAGATGAATGGCAGGGCAGACTCGAGGGGCCAGAGCCTAATTCATGTGCTGATTATGGAAGAGTCTGTCTTCAATGTGGTCAAGAAGTAAGCAAGTAGTGGGAAGGAACTGCAGATGCTGGTTTAAACCGAAGATAGACACAAAACACTGGAGTAACTCAGCGGGACAGGCAGCATCCCTGGAGAGAAGGAGTGGGTAGTACCAAGCATGTGGAATGGCCTGCATGATCTGTCTATGATGGGAGATTTATTATGATTGAATTCTTAATAATGTTGTTTTTGAGCTGTCCAAACAGATTATGCTGAGACGGACAGCAACCATAATTATCCGCTGATGGGTATTGGACTTCTATTAACTTCAGTTAAGCAAATGAAGTAGTACTCGTAAGAATATAACTGCAGATGCTGGTACAAATCGAAGGTATTTATTCACAAAATGCTGGAGTAACTCAGCAGGTCAGGCAGCATCTCAGGAGAGAAGGAATGGGTGACGTTTCGGGTCGAGACCCTTCTTCAGTCTGGGTGACGAGACCCTTCTTCAGTCTGGGTGACGTTTCGGGTCGAGACCCTTCTTCAGTCTGAAGAAGGGTCTCGACCCGAAACGTTGCCCATTCCTTCTCTCCTGAGATGCTGCCTGACCTGCTGAGTTACTCCAGCATTTTGTGAATAAATACCTTCAATGAAGTAGTACCAGTGAACAAAGAAATTTCACCTAAAAATGAACAGTTGATTGCAGCAACTAGTGCCGGTACACCTGGAAATATACACAGTATTACTTTGTTCCGCACGATCGCACAGCATTATTTTGCTGCATCTTCCCTGACAGATGGTTAAGATATCACCGAGAGATGGGGTTTGGGATGGGTTAAGTAGAGTGGAACAGGGGAAGGAAACTGGAAGGACAATGGAAAGGGTGGAGAAACAGCTGGACAAGACTGTGGAGGATATCACTGGAAAAAACATTTAAAACAACACAGTTTAAAAACTGCACAGTATTCCAAATGCATGCACACACACACACACATTCGCATGCCCTATCTGGCAATTAAACCACAATCGAATTAAAGTGAACAGATGTAGCAAAGGAAAGACAATATTCCTGGAGTTTGGAAGCAAAGGTACTATATATATATAATATGAATCTGATAAATAGTCAAACAGTAAAAGGGATTTAGTTCTGACTATTTCTGGAGGCTTGCCGATCTAAGCCAAGTTTTTTGCCAATATTAGATCAGTGAAAAGAATGACAGGTTTCAAATTAACTTATTGCAATTTAAGCTGTATTGATTTATTCCAAAGGAAAATATATCAGGGCACGATGACTCTATAGATGTATTCTTTTTGAATAATGGCAGATCTGGGAATATAAGGTTATTTTAGTCAAGGGCAAGCTACTAAGAATTTAACGAGCCATTCACTCTACCAATCTTGTGCTGGCAGGGGAGTGTTCCAGAGGCCATTGTAAAGTGCACTTGGTCCTTACAAGCGCAGGACACACGAACGTACTCAGGAAGAGGAATGCTCAATGTCACATTCATTGATGTTACAACTGCTCATGTAAACATTCATGGGTCATTAACAATTATTTCCAATTTACAAATAGCTAAGATCCTTAATCATTGATATTACTATCGGTTGATTATGACTAGCAAGTATCATATTAAATATATTTACCCAGAAAGTCATCCCCTCAGATCAAAACCCCTTAAAGTGCTGTGTAGTAGGTCCAGTACATTGTGGAATTAACTGCAGAGGTAGAGTATCAAGCTAATAATGTCAGTAATTGAGGCAAAGCACGATGTAGTTGACACTGTAACATTGCACATTTAATGTCACCCATTGAGGGTGAAGTTCATCTCTATCCTTTTTTTGCAATCGGAAATGTCTCATGAATTGCATGATGAGACGAATGTTCATTTCCCTCCTGCTTTCATACATTTTCAAAACGTGTACACGGAGAAGCATACAATATGAAGCGGTTGTACAAAGCGCAGCAGTAGAGTTGTTGCCTTACAGCACCCGAGACCCGAGTTCGATCCCGACTACGGGTGCCGTCTGTACGGAGTTTGTACGTTCTCCCCGTGACCTGCGTGGGTTTTCTCCGGGAGCTCCGGTTTCCTCCCACACTTCAAAGACGTACAGGTTTGTAGGTTAATTGACTTTAGTAAAGATTGTAAAGTGTCCCTAATGTGTGTAGGATAGTGTATTAGTGTGCGAGGATCGCTGGTCGGCGCGGACTCGGTGGGACGAAGGGCTTGTTTCCACGCTGTATCTCTAAACTAAATTAAACAAAACTAAAGGGCAAGTTATTGTTATTGTTTGAAGATTGTTTTAAATAGCAACCAGTAAGTCTTCGATATGGAGGGAGGGGGAAAAGCAACGGGAACACAGTGTGGGGGGACTGCCGTGAAGGAGGGGGATGGGGAAGAGCAAAGGGGGAACTGGCACGGGCGGGAGGGGGGATTTGTAACTTTTTAAGCGCCCTTGGCAAGGTATGCAAGCAAAGAATTTCACTATGATTTGTCACATGTGACAATAACGTTTTCATTCATTCACCTTCATTGTAGACACAGGTTCGATCCTGACTACGGGTGCTGCACTGTAAGGAGTTTGTACGTTCTCCCCGTGACCTGCGTGGGTTTTCTCCGAGATCTTCGGTTTCCTCCCACACTCCAAAGACGTACAGGTATGTAGGTTAATTGGCTGGGTAAATGTAAAAATTGTCCCTAGTGGGTGTAGGATAGTGTTAATGTGCGGGGATCGCTGGGCGGCACGGACTTGGAGGGCCGAAAAGGCCTGTTTCCGGCTGTAGATATATGATATGATATGATATGATAGACACTTTGTCATTGTAAGGCTGTTTTTTACACTCTGGTGAGTTTTTCTGTATGCTACCTGCTCTACTTGTGTAATGGCTCAATTGTACACATATATGGTGTGATCCGATTTAATTAGATAGCGCACAAACAAATGCTTCTCAATGTACCTTGGTGCACGTGATGATAATATTCCGATACCAATACCATGCCAATGCCATTTTATTCACAAAATGCTGGAGTAACTCAGCAGGTCGGGCAGCATCTCGGGAGAGAAGGAATGGGTGACGTTTCGGGTCGAGTCTGAAGAAGGGTCTCGACCCGAAATGTCACATTAGAGGCAGATAACATGTTCCCAATGTTGGGGGAGTCCAGAACAAGGGGCCACAGTTTGAGAATAAGGGGTAGGCCATTTAGAACGGAGATGAGGAAGAACTTTTTCAGTCAGAGGGTGGTGAAGGTGTGGAATTCTCTGCCTCAGAAGGCAGTGGAGGCCAGTTCGTTGGATGCTTTCAAGAGAGAGCTGGATAGAGCTCTTAAGGATAGCGGAGTGAGGGGGTATGGGGAGAAGGCAGGAACGGGGTACTGATTGAGAGTGATCAGCCATGATCGCATTGAATGGCGGTGCTGGCTCGAAGGGCTGAATGGCCTACTCCTGCACCTATTGTCTATTGTCTATTGTCACCCATTCCTTATTTTAGTTATTTTCTTATACCATACCAATGCCACTTGCGATATACCTTAGTCTTTCCGCATAATCTCCCCCCGAAATTATCCAATATTTTAGCTTCGTAAGGACTAAGAGACCCTACTGACACGCGCTGGTGATTTTGTGCTTGGGATGTTCCCTTTGCATGGTTTCAAATAGGGCATTGCTGATAGTCAATGCCTTCACTTATATTGGCGTCCTTGAATCCACTGATGTGTTTGTAGTAAGAGGGTTGGTGGGGTGGGGGGGGGGGGGGGGGGGGGGGGTGGACATTATGAATGAATGAATAAATGAATGAATGAATGAATGAATAAATGAATGAATGAATGAATGAATGAATGAATGAATGAATGAATGAATGAATGAATGAGTACTTTATTATTACATGTGACAATTCACTGTGATATTCTTTGCTTGTGAACCCAAGGTATGCAAATAGTCACCACATAAGGGCGCTGACAAAGTTACAATGTATAAACAGCGTCCGCGCTGGGTCCCCCTTCGTCCCCCCCCCCCCTCACGGTGGTCCCCCCAAAAGATACTAGAGGAGCAAGATGAACCACTCCGTTGAAATCTCCTGTACCGAAGTGTAGTGCGCAAAGGAGCGTAACGTCCGCCATTTTAGTAAGCAAAACATGCCGCTCGCAATGCCTCTCGCAGTGTAATTAGTGTTTTGGGGGAACAGTATGTGTGATGATACCATAACAATGCAGAATATATCTCATCTATCAATTCACAGATTTTTGTCATTTTTCTTTTTAAATGTTTCTGCAAGTTTCTGCCTACTAAAATGGTGCCATGACATACTACGATTTTTAGGGTCGAGTGATCTATCTTGCTCCTCTAGTATCTTTGGTCCCCCCATGCCGGGTTCCCCTTTGTTCTCCCTCCCACACGACGGTCCCTCCACACTGGGTCCCCCTTGGAACGGCGGGACTGTCATATGTTAAAAGACTGGAGCGGCTAGGCTTGTATACACTTGAATTCAGAAGGATGAGAGGGGATCTTATCGAAACATATAAGATTATTAAGAGGTTGGACACGTTAGAGGCAGGAAACATGTCCCCCAATGTTGGGGGAGTCCAGAACCAGGGGCCACAGTTTAAGAAGAAGGGGTAGGCCATTTAGAACGGAGATGAGGAAAAACTTTTTCAGTCACAGTTGTGAATCTGTGGAATTCTCTGCCTCAGAAGACAGTGGAGGCCAATTCTCTGAATGCATTCTAGAGAGAGCTAGATAGAGCTCTTAAGGATAGCGGAGTCAGAGGGTATGGGGAGAAGGCAGGAACGGGGTACTGATTGAGAATGATCAGCCATGATCACATTGAATGGGGCCGAATGGCCTCCTGCACCTATTGTCTATTGTCCATTGTTCCCCCTCCCACATGACAGTCCCCCCGACACTGTGTCCCCCTTTGTTCTTCCTCCCTCATGGCTGTCCCTCCACACTGGGTCCTCCTTCGTTCCTTCCCTTTGTTGCTGCTCAGCCATCTGGGAAAGCCGTACAAATTACTGGCAAGCCCCGCACCTACACCTGCTTTGCACGCTGTATGTGATTCAGGAATTTCATCCAAAGGCTTGTAGTGTGGACAGGTACGACAGAGCAGCAGAGGTTGTGGGCGGGGCAGAAATGCAGGCTGTCCATCTTTATATTATACATCCTTTTCCAAAGGGAGATGCGTATTCAGCTCATTTCACTTGAGGGCTCCCAAGTGCCATCTGAGTGTGCAAAACATTTGTGCAGATAATTAAAACTATAGGCTCTGTGCGATAGGGAAGGTCCCTGAAGGATGAGGTGAATGATCTGCCCAACACGCCCTAAGCCTTGAATTATGCACTCCAAGTCACATTCTAGTTCCCGAAAAGCAACCATTCCAGACTCAGCCTATTATACCTCTCAACACACTGTAAATTTATTCACACCATCTGCTAATAAAGAAAAGGAAGTCAATTGGATTGAAACTAGGCACAGGGATCATGATGCACAATTAACCTGTTCCCTGTTACTTCCAGCGAAGGCTTGTGGGGTCTGCTTTATTTACATGATGGCTGTGTGCAGCCAGCACTAACCTTGCTGCCTGACTCAGTGGGGAGTATATTGTTATCAGCTGGCACAGTTGATCTGTGCTACCGAGAGCCAGCAGGCAGGTCTTGAAGTGAATCAAGTTGAGTCGACTGCCGCCTGCACAAGTGCAGTGAGGTACAGGTGCAATGAAAATCACACTTGCAGCGGCATCACAGGCAGTGAAGACCCAGGACAGTGAAGTGCAGTAAGGGAAGGATGCACCAGAACCAGGGGCCACAGTCTAAGAATAAAGGGGAGGCCATTTAAAACTGAGATGAGAAGAAACTTTTTCACCCAGAGAGTTGTGAATTTTTTTTTAGATTTAGATTTAGAGATGCAGTGCGGAAACAGGCCCTTCGGCCCACCGAGTCCGCGCCGCCCAGCGATCCCGCACATATTAACACTATCCTACACACACTAGGGACAATTTTTACATATTACCCATTCAATTAACCTACATACCTGTACGTCTTTGGGGTGTGGGAGGAAACCGAAGATCTCGGAGAAAACCCACGCAGGTCACGGGGAGAACGTACAAACTCCGTACAGACGGCGCCCGTAGACAGGATCGAACTTGAGTCTCCGGCACTGCATTCGCTGTAAGGCAGCAACTCTACCGCTGCGCCACCGTGCCGCCCTTGTGGCAAGAAGAATTTGTGGAATTCTCTGCCACAGATGGCAGTGGGGGCCAATTCACTGGATGAATTTAAAAGAGAGTTATACAGAGCTCTAGGGGCTAGCGGAATCAATGGGGTATGGGGAGAAGGCAGGCACGGGTTATTGATTGTGGATGACCAGCCATGTTCATTATGAATGGGCGGTGCTGGCTCGAAGGGCCAAATGGCCTCCTCCTGCACCTATTTTCTATGTTTTCTACGTTCGATGGGTAACCTGCTATGGAAGTCGTCAAGGGACTGGATCTGATATGCAATACAACATAGTAAAGTCACAGTACGAGAGAGGGTGGTTTATGTGGCACCTGGAGTGTTAGTGGAGGAAGTGCAAAGTCAGCTAAATGTTGCCGAGCTGTAAAGGTTCAAGAGGCGCTCAAGACAAAAAGCCAGTGGGAGGCAATTTATCCCAGGAACCAGGCGCTCCAAATACTTTAATGCTGTGCCAGTAAATATTCAACCACATCACATTCGCATTCATTCACCACTTGCCACATTGATCATCAGTCAAAGGGGGTTGCGGACTGTATCGGGTGTCTAGCCAACTGCGTCCTCACTCCCTGACACACTCCTCCAGGAAAGTGACTGTGACTCCTTGACCCACGACATCTGCTGCCCCTTTTCTTCTGAAGGCACCCGACATCCTCCCGCGATAGATGGACCCACGGTAGACACAGAGTGCTGGAGCAACTCAACGGGTCAGGCAGCGTCTCTGGAAGAAAAGGATGGGTGATGGTCCAGTCGGAACCCTTCTTCAGACTGAAAGTAGAGGGGGTGGGGGGGAAGTGGAGGTAGGAAATGGCCTCAACCAAATCAGGACCGGCAACAGATGACTAACGGGTGGAGCCCATAATGGCCCATTGTTGGCTGGGGAAGAGGGGATGTCGAAGGGGTGCAAGGATGTGAACAGTGGAACTAGGAGGACTCCATACAGACAACACCCGCAGTCAGGATCGAACCCGGAGCTCTGATACCGTGATGCAGCAACTTTACCACTGCATCACCGGAATTTCTCTCCACACATGCTGCCTGACCTCCTTTGCATCTCCAGTGCTTTATGATTTTATTTCAGACCTCCAGACCTCCATATTTCGATGACAGATATGGTCACCTTGGGCGTCTGTGTGCTGAGTTTACTGATATTTCAATCAGGCAGAGATATTAATGGACAGCCCAGCTAGTAAAGGACTCGATAGGTTGCTTCCTCTCCTACTCATCTTTAGTGCAGTAGTTTAGTTTAGTTTAGTTTGGTTAGTTTAGTTTAGTTTAGTTTAGTTTAGTTTAGTTTAGTTTAGTTTAGTTTAGTTTAGTTTCGTTTCGTTTCGTTTCGTTTCGTTTCGTTTCGTTTAGAGATTCAGCGCAGAAACAGGCCCTTTCGGCCCACCGGGTCGGCACCGACCAGCGATTGAGGGCGTGCAGCGTAGGTTTACTAGGTTAATTCCCAGAATGGCGGGACTGTCATATGTTGAAGGATGAGAGGAGATCTTATCGAAACGTATAAGATTATTAAGGGGTTGGACACGTTAGAGGCAGGAAACATGTTCCCAATGTTGCGGGAGTCCAGAACAAGGGGCCACAGTTTAAGAATAAGGGGCAGGCCATTTTGAACGGAGATGAGGAAAAAAAATTTAGTCAGAGAGTTGTGAATCTGTGGAATTCTCTGCCTCAGAAGGCAGTGGAGGCCAATTCTCTGAATGCATTCAAGAGAGAGCTAGATAGAGCTCTTAAGGATAGCGGAGTCAGGGGGTATGGGGAGAAGGCAGGAACGGGGTACTGATTGAGAATGATCAGCCATGATCACATTGAATGGCGGTGCTGGCTCGAAGGGCCGAATGGCCACCTGCTGCACCTATTGTCTATTGTCTATTGATCCCCGCGCACTAACACCATCCTATACCCACTAGGGACAATTTTTACATTTACCAAGCCAATTAACCTACAAACCTGTACGTCTTTGGAGTGAGGGAGGAAACCGAAGATCTCGGAGAAAACCCACGCAGGTCACGGGGAGAACGTACAAACTCCATACAGACGGTGCCCGTAGTCGGGATCGAACCCGGATCTCTGGCACCGCATTCGCTGTAGGGCAGCAACTCTACTGCTTTGCCCTCTGTTTTGAGCAGTTCCGTCTCTCCGCCCCTCTACAGCTGAGGGCAGGCTCAGTGCCCCCATCATAAGGCAGGGAACATGGATCTGACATCAGCGCTGCCCAGGGCAGCAGGATGCAGGCGGTGGAATCACTTCGTCAGTGCACCACCGATCTACATGGCAGTGCAATCAGTGGGGATCCACCGATCTACATGGCAATGCAATCAGGGGGGATTCTTGATCGCTCAGATGGACTGTGAATTGAAGATTGCTGCCGAGCGAAAGCATTGACTCAGACGTCGTGTTACGAGCAGCTAAGACAATAGACAACAGACAATAGACAATAGGTGCAGGAGGAGGCCGTTCGGCCCTTTGAGCCAGCACCGCCATTCAATGTGATCATGGCTGATCATTCTCAATCAGTACCCCGTTCCTGCCTTCTCCCCATACCCCCTGACTCCGCTATCCTTAAGAGCTCTATCTAGCTCTCTCTTGAATGCATTCAGAGAATTGGCCTCCACTGCCTTCTGAGGCAGAGAATTCCACAGATTCACAACTCTCTGACTGAAAAAGTTTTTCCTCATCTCAGTTCTAAATGGCCTACTCCTTATTCTTAAACTGTGGCCCCTTGTTCTGGACTCCCCCAACATTGGGAACATGTTTCCTGCCTCTAACGTGTCCGACCCCTTAATAATCTTATACGTTTCGATAAGATCTCCTCTCATCCTTCTAAATTCCAGTGTATGCAAGCCTAGTCGCTCCAGTATTTCAACATATGACAGTCCTGCCATTCCTGGAATTAACCTAGTAAACCTACGCTGCACGCCCTCAATAGCTGCGACTGGCCACACCGCAGGTCGGACAGGCCGGCTCACAGCCCACTGTTGTGCTGCCTTTCACAGAAGGCGTGCGGTGCCTGCAGACTGGTATACGTGCAGTCAATGATCCCCTCCACCACAGCAAACCCAGGGGCACTCTCTAATCTGTGTACTTACACCACCCGCCGCTCTCTAAATACAGGCCGCCCTCTTTGTATAGAAAGCATCAGTGACCTCCCCTACACATTGGTGGACGCCAACTGTGCGTCACTGCTGCCACTTCAATGCTGTGCTGAAAGAGAGGCAGCGTTGACTGCTTTCAAAAGGGAAATAGTAATGATAGGAGCAGGTTGCGTGAGTGGGCGGATGCATGGCAGATGCAGTTTAATGTGGATAAGTGTGAGGTTATCCACTTTGGTGGTAGGAATAGGAACGCAGATTACTATCTGAATGGTGTCAAGTTGGAAAAAGGGACGTACAACGAGATCAGGGTGTCCTAGTGCATCAGTGGTGGTCAATCACTTGAATCATGGAAACACAGAAACGTAGAAAATAAGTGCAAGTTGCGAATAATCCTTCTTTTAAACCGTCTGTCTTAGATAAAGACTTTGCTCAATGGAAAAGTTATGGAATTAAAAGGGTGGGAGATCTTTATCATAAGGGAACTTTTATTTCTTTTCAGGATTTACAGCAGAAGTACAGATTACATGTTAATAATTATTTTAGATATTTACAACTTAGAGATTATGTAAAATCACACATGCAAGAATATAAGTTTAGAGGTCCAGAAACACTTGATGTATGCCTGAATCGACATTATAATTCAAATAAATTAATATCCTTTATTTATAATACTCTCCTTGACACTGACATTCCGTCATCAGAATCTTATAGACGAGCATGGGAGGACGAATTGAATCAATTTATAATGCAAGATATATGGGATGAAAGTTTACAACATATACATCAATGTTCATTGAATACTAGACATTCCTTAATACAATTTAAAATAATACATAGATTACATTATTCGAAGACGAAATTAAATAGGATTTTTCCTAGTATCTCTCCTATTTGTGATAAATGTCAATTTCAAGAAGCTAATTTAACTCATATTTTTGTAACTTGTATAAAAATGCAAAACTTCTGGTTGGAGATTTTTAAAATAGTTTCTAAAGTTATTAATAAAAAATTAGATATGGATCCAAAATTAATTATATTAGGATTATCAGAACATACTACAAATTTTACAGCAAGTCAGGTACATTTTCTTGATTACAGTCTAATAACTGCGAAAAAATTAATACTTAAATTTTGGAAAAAAACAATAACCCCCACAATTAAAATGTGGACTACGGAAATGACAGAGACCCTGCATTTGGAAAGAATAAGGTTTGCCTTAATCGACAAACCTGAGTTATTTTTAAAAATATGGTCTCCATTTATTGAATTTTTAGAAAAGTAAATGGGTTTGGCACAGGACTAAAATAAAAAATTTAAATTAAAAGTTGAAACTTGAGTTAGGGGTTGGATGTACAACTGTGGTTATTGTCTCCCGGATCTACTCCCTTTAATTTATATTGTTAGATCTTTTTTTTTAACCCTCTTATTCTCTCTCCCCAAGTTTATAGTTTTTTTTTTTTTTTTACTTTCTCTCTTCAAAAATTTAAAAATTGAAGCTATGTAAGAACTTTGTAACAAATGTGTTTTTTAAAAAATTTCTATTTGTACATATGCTTTTCAAAAAAAAATAAAATAAAATAAAAATAAAATAAGTGCAGGAGTAGGCCATTCAGCCCTTCGAGCCATTCAATGTGATCATGGCTGATCATCCAAAATCAGTACCCCGTTCCTGCTTTCTCCCCATATCCCTTTGCCATCAGAGGTATATCTAACTCTCTCTTGAAAACATCCAGTGAATTGGCCTCCACTGCCTTCTGTGGCAGAGAATTCCACAGATTCACAACTCTCTGGGTGAAAAAGTTGTTCCTCATCTCAGTCCTAAATGGCCTACCACTTATTTATAAACTGTGACCCCTGGTTCTGGACTCCCCCAACATGGGGAACATTTTTACTGCATCTAACCTGTCCAATCCCTTAAGAATTTTATATGTTTCTACATGATCCCCTCTCATCTTTCTAAATTCCAGTATGGCCTAATTCTACTCCTATCACTTATGACCTTATAAATCCCTAAGATCCTGGCTGAGGTAAACTCCACTTTACAGCCCTGTCCCCACCTCTCTTGATTTCCTCTATTGCTTAAAAGTCTGTCTCTACCTTGTATGTCTATCCATTTACTCCAGCCTGATAGCTGAGTTCCTCCAACACGTTGTGTTTTGTCTCCAATAAGACAAAGCCTTAACATCTCAGCCTCCAGAGCTTGCTTTGGTAGACAATCCAAAGGTTCTGGTAGATGATTTCAGGTGAAGATGTTTTAAGAATGATTTAAGTAGGATCCAAGTAAGATTTAAGATTTAGAGTGAAGGGGAAAAGATTTAGTTGGAATCTAACGTTTTCACACAATGGGTGGTGGATGTATGGAGCAAGCTGCCAGAGGAGGTAGTTGAGCCAGGGACTATCCCAACACTTAAGAAGCAGTTAGATAGGCACATGGATAGGACAGGTTTGGAGGGATATGGACCAAATGCTAGCAGGTGGGACTAGTGTAGCTGGGACATTTTGGTAGGTGTGGGCAAGTTGGGCCGAAGGGCCTGTTTCCACACCGTATCACTCTATGACTCTATAACTCTATGAAATTCCTGGCTTTACCTCAGCCAGTCTTAAAGGTGTGTCCTTTCTCCTCAGATAACGTCTCTTAGTTCTTGGTTCCTGCACCTGCAGTAACATTGTCAAATCCCCTTAAGAGTGCCGGATTTCAATAAAAACTCAACAAGCTCTTCTGATATTCTCATTAGGTAAAGGTCTGATCTATTCAGAAGGTAGACACGAAATGCTGGAGTAAACAACGGGTCAGGCAGCATCTCTGGGGAAAATGAATAGATGATGTTTCGGGTCGAGACCCTTCTTCAGGCACTTCTCCATCTGTTCTGCCTTTGATAAGAGAGGCACAAGAAACTGCAGAAGCGGGAATCTTGAGTAAAACACAAAGTGCCGGAGGAACTGAGTGGACCATACAGATCAGTCTTAAGAAAAGTTCCAATCCAAAAACATTGCCTGCCAATACACTCCTGTCTGATGTGTTGAGCTCCTCCAGCACTTTGTCATTTGTCCAAGATAAGACAATGCTACCGTCTGAGCTATCGATTTTGTGAACCTGGGTGAGAGGTGAAACCAAGTTACCACCCCTTCAGTTGTATGTAAACAACCATGGTGTTCAGAGTCATAGAGGCATATAGCAATGAACATCGACCAAGATGCTGCATCCACACTCGTCCTGCCTACCCACATTTAGTTCATATCCCACTAAACCTCTCCTAAATATGTAGCTGTCCCAATATCTTTTAAATGTTGTGGTACCTGCCTCAACTACCTCCTCTGGCAGCTACCTCCATTTCCCCACCACTCACTATTTGAAAAAGTTTCCCCTCGGGTAATTTCCCCATTAAATCTTTCCCCTCTCACTTTAAACCTATGTTCTCCATTTCTTGATTACCCTATAATGTACAATATACATTAATGACTTGGATGAAGGGATTAAAGGTGACATTAGCAAATTTGCAGATGACACAAAGCTGGGTGACAGTGTGAACTTTGAGGAAGATGCTATGAGGTTGCAGGGTGACTTGGACAGGTTGTGTGAGTGGGCAGATGCATGGCAGATGCAGTTTAATGTGGATAAATGTGAGGTTATCCACTTTGGTGGTAAGAATGATCAGCCATGATCACATTGAATGGTGGTGCTGGCTCGAAGGGCCAAATGGCCTACTCCTGCACCTATTGTCTATTGTCTATTGTCTGTGTAAAAGACTCTGCATTCACCCTCTCTATTCCTCGCATGACCTTGTACACCTCTATAAGATCACCCCTCAGCCTCCTGCACTCCAAAAAAATAAAGTCATAGTCTGCCCAACCTCTCCCAATAGTTCAGGCCCTCAAGTAATGGCAAAATCCTCATGTCTTTGCACTGTTTCCAGCTCAATACCAGCTTTCCTAGAGCAGGGTTTCCAAAACTGAATACAATACTCTAAATGCAGCCTCACCATCATCTTATACAGCTGTAACAAAACATCCCAACCTCTATACTCAATACACTGACCGATGAAGACTCAGTCGTGCTCTGTCACCGCTCCAACATCCAGCAATTGCTCTCAGCCATCTTGCAGAAAGAACACGCCGCTAAAGGTTGTATCGGAAAGCATCACGAGGTAATCCAAATTGAAGGGACCAAAAATATAATCGCAAAGTCAAACAGAAAGCAAAAGAATGTCATCAGTGAGGAGCTTTGAAATCCAGCTTAAGAGGAATCAGAGTGGACGAACCATTGAAAAACCACATTCCCTCGATACCACCATCCAGCTTATCTGATATAGAAATTGAGAACGTGTCACAGTTTGAAGCTGAGGGTTAGTGGCGCAGTTAAATATCACACTCATGATGGGAAAGAGACATGAAATTCAGTGATTTAATTATATTATTAATTCAAGAATTAACTCCTTTAGTTTTGAATGCCCAAATGCTGATTCACTGGCTTCTTTTTGACCAGGGAGAATAAATCTATTTGTCAGTAACTATTAGCTCTGCTTCTCTGCGAGATCATGCATGACAGTAGATCCCGATCACGGATAGTAACAGGTCAAAACAGGGACCATGTGCAAGGACACCCAGGCAAGAACGGGAAGGCCGATTGGTGTCAGGTTAGGAAAAGGGGAAGTACAGCGAGTCCTGGGTGTCCTTGTACATCAGTCACTGAAACTGAGCATGCAGGTACAACAGGCAGGGAAGAAAGCAAATGGCATGTTGGCCTTCATAACGAGAGGAGTTGAGTATAGGAGCAAAAAGGTCCTTCTGCAGTTGTACAGGGCCCTGGTGAGACCGCACCTGGAGTATTGCGTGCAGTTTTGGTCTCCTAATTTGAGGAAGGATATTCTTGCTATTGAGGACAGTGCAGCGTAGGTTCACGAGGTTAATTACCGGGATGGCGGGACTGTCATATGATGAAAGAATGGAGCGACTGGGCTTGTATTCACTGGAATCTAGAAGGGGATCATAGAAACATATAAAATTATTAAGGAATTGGACACACTAGATGCAGGAAACATGTTCCCAATGTTGGGGCAGTCCAGAACCAGCGGCCACAGTTTAAGAATAAGGGGTAAGCCATTTCGAACTGAGAAGAGGAAAAACTTTTTCACACAGAGAGTTGTGAATTTGTGGAATTCTCTGCCTCAGAAGGCAATGGAGGCCGATTCACTGGATGCATTCAAAAGAGACTTAGATAGAGCTCTTAGGGTAAGTGGAATCAAGGCAGGAATGGGGTACTGATTGTGGATGATTAGCCATGATCACATTGAATGGCGATGCTGGCTCAATGGACCGAATGGCCTACGCGCCTATTGTCTATGTACCTATGTATCTATGTCCAGTAGGACATTGTTAATTCAGTAATTGTTTAAGCATGTATGAAACACTTGTGTGGCATGTTAGCGCAGCAGTAGAGTTGCTGTGTTACAGACCTTGTGACCCGGTTTCAATCCTGACTGCGTTCTGTGTGTACAGAATTTGTACGTTCTCCTTGTGACCGCGTGGGTTTTCTCCGGGTGCTCCGGTTTCCTCCCACATTCAATAGGCAATAGACAATAGACAATAGGTGTAGGAGTAGGCCATTCGGCTCCTCGAGCCAGCACCACCATTCAATGTTGATCATTCTCAATCAGTACCCCGTTCCTGCCTTCTCCCCATACCCCCTGACTCCGCTATCCTTAAGAGCTCTATCTAGCTCTCTCTTGAATGCATTCAGAGAATTGGCCTCCACTGCCTTTTGAGGCAGAGAATTCCACAGATTCACAACTCTCTGACTGAAAAAGTTTTTCCTCATCTCCGTTCTAAATGGCCTACCCCTTATTCTTAAACTGTGGCCCCTGGTTCTAGCCTCCCCCAACATTGGGAACATGTTTCCTGCCTCTAACGTGTCCAACCCCTTAATAATCTTATATGTTTCGATAAGATCCCCTCTCATCCTTCTAAATTCCAGTGTATACAAGCCTAGTCGCTCCAGTCTTCCAACATACCCTTTCAAAGACCCTACAGGTTTGTCGACTAATTGGCTTTGTTAAAGTTGTAAATTGTCCATCGTATGTGTAGGGTAGTGCTAGTGTACGGGGATCGCTGTCCGGCTCGGACTCGGTGGGCCTGTTTCCACGCTGTATCTCTAACTCAATTAAGTCTCACAAAAATTCAGAATAATGATGGAAAGCTTGGGCGTCGATGGTGGGCAAAAATGTGGACAGCGGAACAATTTTAACTGATGACAAGTGTTGTGTTTGGTGAGATTGAATCTGTGTTAGATGGACCATGCAGGCAGTTTGACATTTATGTGCAAATTTATCTAAGATATGTCATAAGGAGAATAATTTAAATGAGTTTCCCATATCTTGTCATGCAGCTCTATTAAGCCTTGCAGCCAGGATTGTGAAACGTAGACTGATGTCGGATCTGTTTCTCATGTTGGCCTTCTACCACAATCCGTGTCAGTCTTTAGAAAGGGAACAAAAGACGTGCATTAATGGTTTGCATTCAATTTCGTTTCGTTTCAAAGTAGAGTGAAGGACTTCACAGTGTAAGAAGTAAAGCTGTGGCGTAGGAGAAGTCCACTCCATTTACGCACAGCTAAATCGCATTACGTAACAAAAATACGTAGACAATGCAGAAACTCTACCGCTGCGCCGCACGAATGTTTCATACACGCTCAAGCAATTTGGGAGAAGCATAATTATTGAATTAACAATTAACTTGACATAGATACATAGACAATAGGTGCAGGAGTAGGCCATTCGGCCCACCGAGTCAGCACCGCCATTCAATGTGATCATGGCTGATCATCCACAATCAGTACCCCGTAACAATAATAACCATATCGATGGCTTTTTAGTAACGATCCATGAAGGAAAAATATTGGCCTAGATATAGGGGCACCTCCTGTCATTGCATGGCAATGTGCCAGCGATCAGGAATTAGTTGGTGGGGAATAATGAGACCGGGGACTCACAGAGAGAGTGCCCCCTTTGGAAGTGTAGAAAGGATGGGATCAACAAATGTGGGTGGTGATGGAGTCTTGTTGCAGATGAGGTGGGATGCATACCCAATAATATTAACATCGATAGACACAAAAAGCTGAAGGAACTCAGCGGGGCAGACAGCATCTCTGGAGAGAACGAAGGGGTGACGTTTCGTGTCGCGACCCTTCCTCAGAGGTCTGTCTTTGGTTTAAACTAGCATCTGCAGTTCCTTCCTGCACAATGTTAACGTTGACTTTTCCTGTTTGAAGTCAGCCTCAGGTCCGGTGTGTTCCCCTCTCTCCTCCGGTCCTGACATATTTGTCCTTTTCGCCAACTCCAGCACGACCCCATCACCCATTTCCGTCTCCGTCTCACTGCAGTTTCCCTCCACCTACCACATCCGCATTTCACCGACAGGATGCCCCCATCCCCACCATCCCCTCTCTGCTCTGGTTCCACCTTCCCCTTCACCTCTCCCCTAACTGTTTCCACTGTCACTGACCTTACTGATCAGATTTCACCACAAGCAGCCAAGGTAGAGGCAATTCCTCTACAGAATAGTCCTAGCGAATTTTCTCCAAGCTCATTTGAACTTAGATGGGCTCTTAGTATCATATGGTACCCAGAAGGAATCAAGGCCCAGCCTAGATGATTGTGCTCGAACCAACACCGTGTGTTAAAACTAAAAGCCTTCGGACTTAAGAAGCACAAACTCCATGCACTGATCCACTCCCAGTCTCTCCTCGAGCTGTGCTTTCATAGATTTCCTAACAGATTGACATGGACATAGGTGCTGTCACTCGCTTTCAAAAGCCGTTTCGGGACATCTCAACGGGTTTCCCAGCCAGTCAATTTGTCCTGAAGTGCAGCCACTGCTGTGCAGAGAAAGATCGGCTTCCAACCGAGTTACTGATTTTCCGGATTTGCCACCTGAGGTCAAAATGCATCCTCAATCCTGTGCCATCATGTCAAGTCAAGTCAATTTTATTTGTACAGCACATTTAAAAATAACCCACGTTGACCAAAGTGCTGTACATCAGTTCAGGTACTGAGAACGAACATACAATGGCACACAAACATAACAACACATACATAAACAGTTCACAGCGCCCCCTCAGAGGGCCTCAAACGCTAGGGAGTAGAAATAGGTTTTGAGCCTGGACTTAAAGGAGTCGATGGAGGGGGCAGTTGTGATGGGGAGAGGGATGCTGTTCCACAGTCTAGGAGCTGCAACCGCAAAAGCGCGGTCACCCCTGAGGTTAAGCCGAGACCTCGGGATAGTCAGTAGCCCCAATTCAGCCGACCTGAGGGACCTGGAGATAGAGTGGTGGGTTAGATGATTTTTGATATATGGGGAGGGGGGGGGGGGGGGGGGGGGCAAGCCCATTTAGGGCTTTGTATGTGAATAGGAGGAGCTTGAAGTTGATTCTGTACTGTACTGGGAGCCAGTGGAGAGAGGCCAGAATCGGGGTGGTGATGTGGTCCCTTTTACGGGTACCCGTCAGGAGTCTCGCTGCGGCGTTTTGGACCAATTGCAGGCGGGACAGGGATGATTGGCTGAGCCCAGTGTATAGGGAGTTGCAGTAGTCTTGGCGGGAGGAAATGCATGCGTGGATGAAGATGACTTGGGCATGTCCCAGTGTGCCCCACTGTTTACATTGGGACCCTACTGGCATTTTGGGAAGCATATTGTGCCTGGTTTCTCCTTGTGCTGGAGGTGCAAAGGGCCCAACACAAGGAGCATGGACATTTCTGTAGGGGCTGGGTGTAGGGAGCAGAGGTCGGCACATTCTGTTGCCCAATCCCCTCTTCCCAGCCCAAGTAGCGTAAGAGGTGCTGAAACCTGCACCTACCCAGCACCACTCGAAGGTATTTATTTCACAAAATGCTGGAGTAACTCAGCAGGTCAGGCAGCATCTCAGGAGAGAAGGAATGGGTGACGTTTCGAGTCGAGACCCTTCTTCAGACTGATGTCAGGGGGGGGGGGGGGGGGGGGGGACAAAGGACCCTAACCAGAACCACGGCAGGCTGCAAAAGGGTAGCTGCATGGTTTTAGCGATTTTAGTTTAGTTTGGAGGTACAGCGCGGCCAGCCGTGTCTTCACCGACCAATGATCTCCGCACCCTAATGCTATTCGACACACACTAGGAACAATTTACAATTTTACCAAGCCAGTTAACCTACGAATCTGTACGTCTTTGGAGTGTGGGAGGAAACCGGAGATCCCGGAGAAAACCCACGCAGCTCACCGGGAGAAGGTACAAACCATGCAGATGGCACCCATGGTCAGGGTCTCTGGTGCTGTGAGGCAGCCACTCTACCACCATATCACCCCATTTGAGATACAGCATGGAAACCTGGCCTTGGACCCACCGAGACCACGCCCGGCCACCGCTCACCTCTTCACATTAGTTCTATGTTATCCCACTTTCTCATCCTGATCTCCCGGTGGCCGAGCACTTCAACTCCCCCTCCCACTCCCAGCCTGACCTCTCTGTCATGGGCCTCCTCCAGTGCCATAGTGAGGCCCACCGGAAATTGGAGGAACAGCACCTCATATTTCACCTGGGCAGCTTGCAGCCCAGCGGTCTGAACATTGACTTCTCCAACTTTAGATAGCTCCTCTGTCCCTCTCTTCCCCTCCCCCTTCCCAGATCTCCCTCTGTCTTCCTGTCTCCACCTATATCCTTCCTTTGTCCCGCCCCCCCGACATCAGTCTGAAGAAGGGTCTCGACCCGAAACGTCACCCATTCCTTCTCTCCCGAGATGCTGCCTGACCTGCTGAGTTACTCCAGCATCTTGTGAATAAATACCTTCTCATTCACTACCATACACATTAGAGGCAGTTTACCAAGGCCAATGAATCTACAAACTTGCACATCTTTGGGATGTGGGAGGAAACTGGGGAACCTGGAGAAAACCTGCACAGTCACAGGCGAATGTGCAAACTCCACACAAACTGCAGCTGAGGTCAGGATTGAACCCGTGTCACTGATGTGGGGAGGCAGCATCTCTACCAGCCACGCCACCCTCTGTACCCTTTGTGCCATGCACTGTGATCAAGGTTCACCAGCAACCAGGGCCCACCTCCCTCTTGGGCAGAACAGGCAGTAAGCTTTTAAACACTTTACGTTTGCAGTAAAATGAACCTAATCGCCTCGGTTTTTCCTGAAATGCCACCACAGGCCATCGACTCATTTCACCACCAATACCCTGCCCCATGTGCTGTCTGTGTGGAGTTTGCACATTCTCCCCGTGACTGGGTGGGTTTCCTCCGGATTCTCCGGTTTCCTCCCACGTCCTAAAGATGTACGGGTTTGTACGTTGATTGGCCCCTGTAAATTCGCATCGGATGCGTGAGGGGTGGAACTAGTGTAAACGGGTGATAGTAAGCGTGGACTCAGTGGGCTGAAGGGTATGTTTCTATGCTGTAGCTATAAAGTAGAATTCCCAGCACATCCTGCCCTTCATTGGTCCTGCCCTCCCTGATTACCGCCCTTTCCCCCAGCCCCCTGAGGCCTAATCACCATCACTGAACAATCACCCTACCCCTAAATACACACAACAACACACAAACATCACCTATAGCCCTTTAAACCAAATCTCCCCACCCCCTTCTTCTAATTACTATCATCATCCACCAGCCCTAGCCAGTCTCTGCTTCTTTCCCCAGCCATCAGGGGCTTCCTTATCTCCCCGGTGAGCAGCCTAAAATATCACATCTATTCTGGAGAAATACCGGTACGTTCACCAGAAACTGGATGCCCGTGTTTCACAAGTGTTCACCAACCTGCCACATTGGTTAGGACTGCAGTTCCTTCTTACTGTGAAGGGGATGGACAGATGTTGTTTTGGGTTGGGACTCTTCTTCAGACTAGGATTTGAGTCTGAAGAAGGGTCCCAATCCGAAATGCCATTTGTCCACACCCTCCAAAGATGCTCCCTGACCCATTGAGTTCCTTCAGCACTTTGTGTTTTTGCTCAGGATTCCAGCATCTGCAGCTCTTGTGTCTCCTCAACACGGCTGATTCGATGGACCATGGAGACTTGTAAACCCATGTACTCCAGAATCAACGAGCTACGATATAGTGACTACATAAACAGAAGTGGAAAGAACAATTGACAAAAATCGAGTTATAAACCGAGAATGAATTGATCATTAGTTCCCAATGTGGATAAATGTGAGGTTATCCAGTTTGGTGGTAAGAACAGGAAGGCAGATTATTATCTGAATGGTGTCAAGTTAGGAAAAGGGGAAGTACACCGAGATCTGGGTGTCCTAGTGCATCAGTCGCTGAAAGGAAGCATGCAGGTACAGCAGGCAGTGAAGAAAGCCAATGGAATGTTGGCCTTCATAACAAGAGGAGTTGAGTATAGGAGCAAAGAGGTCCTTCTGCAGTTGTACAGGGCCCTAGTGAGACCACACCTGGAGTATTGTCTGCAGTTTTGGTCTCCAACTTTGAGGAAGGACATTCTTACTATTGAGGGCGTGCAGCGTAGGTTCACAAGGTTAATTCCTGGAATGGCGGGACTGTCGTATGTTGAAAGACTGGAGCGACTGGGCTTGTATACTCTGGAATTTAGAAGGATGAGAGGGGATCTTATTGAAACATATAAGATTATTAAGGGATTGGACACAGTAGAGGCAGGAAACATGTTCCCGATGTTGTGGGAGTCCCGAACCAGGGGCCACAGTTTAAGAATAAGAGGTAGACAATTTCGAACGGAGATGAGGAAAAACTTTTTCACTCAGAGAGTTGTGAAGCTGTGGAACTCTCTGCCTCAGAAAGTTTATTCCCTAGATGTTTTCAAGAAAGAATTAGATAGAGCTCTTAATGATAGCGGAGTCAGGGGGGTATCGGGAGAGGGCAGGAACTGGGTACTGATTGTAGATGATCAACCATGATCACAGTGAATGGCGGTGCTGGCTCGAAGGGCCGAATGGCCTCCTCCTGCACCTATTGTCTATTGTCTATTAGAATCAGCAAATTGCTTTTTATATTAAAAGGATAAAAAGGTGCAGGTGGCAGCAATCTGAAAACAAACTGGAGAAGGAAATCGTCAGCAAACCCAGGTGTGGTCTGTGGAGAGAGAAATACAGAGGGCAAAGTGTCTCCAGGCTGGATGGTCGCAACAATAACTGTCCTTCCGGCAAGGACATCGCCTACCCTTACTTGGTTCAGTCAATGTGTGACTTCAAACCTGTAGAGGGCTGTGAAACAAGCCACATTACAGACACAAAAGGCCACAGTATCTCAGCAGGACAGGCAGCATCACTGGAATAAAGGAGTCGGTGACGTTTCGGGTCGAAACCCTTCTTCCGACTGAGAGTCAGGGGAAAGGGGAATGAGAGATATATGTTAGGGAATAACCAAAGATAGACACAAAATGTTCGAGTAACTCAGCAGGTCAGGCAGCATCTTCAGAGAGAAGGAATAGGTGACATTCAGAGATGCTGTCTGGCCCACTGAGTTACACCAGCATTTTGTGGTTATCTTTGGTGTAAACCGGCATCTCCAGTTCCTTCCTACACATAAACGGAATTATGTTTAGTGCAAGATAAAGTCCAGTAGAGTCCGAATAAACATCATCCAAGGGGCTCCAATGAGTTAGATGGCAGGTTATGGACCGCTCTCTAGTTGGTGATCGGATGGTTCAGTTACCTGATAACAGCTGGGAAGAAACTGTTCCTGAATCTGGACGTGTGCGTTTTCACATGTTGAATTCACATGGGGAATTAAGGTGGCAAATAAGGGAAGCTCTGGGTTGCCATTGCAGACATAATGGAATTCAGCAAAATCGTTCAGTCTGCATTTATTTTCCCCAATGTAGAGGACTCTACATTGTGAATTATTTTCAGTCATTTCAGGAAGGATTCTCTTGTTGCAGGATTCCATTCACCTGCACCTCCTCCAGCCTCATCTATTGCATCCGCTGCTCTAGATGTCAACTTATTTACATCGGCGAAACCAAGCGCAGGCTCGGCGATCGCTTCGCTCAACACCTGCGCTCGGTCCGCGTTGACCAAACTGATCTCCCGGTGGCCGAGCACTTCAACTCCCCCTCCCATTCCCAGTCTGACCTTTCTGTCATGGGCCTCCTCCAGTGCCATAGTGAGGCCCACCGGAAATTGGAGGAACAGCACCTCATATTTCGCCTGGGCAGCTTGCAGCCCAGTGGTATGAACATCGACTTCGCCAACATTAGATAGTTCCTCTGTCCCTCTCTTCCCCTCCTCCTTCCCAGATCTCCCTCTATCTTCCTGTCTCCACCTATATCCTTCCTTTGTCCCGCCCCCCTGACATCAGTCTGAAGAAGGGTCTCGACCCGAAACGTCACCCATTCCTTCTCTCCCGAGATGCTGCCTGACCTGCTGAGTTACTCCAGCATTTTGTGAATAAATACCTTCGATTTGTACCAGCATCTGCAGTTATTTTCTTATCCATTATTACCACTACCCTTGATAGAAATAAGATGAAGAGAAAATGAGAAAGTCACACAAATAAAGAAGCTTCAAAGAAGAAAAATAACTACAAGCTCACCATCACAAGAAGCTAGTGGTCTAGATATGGACTCTCACATGTGGAAGCATTTCCTGTCATGAGATCATAAGATCATAAATGATAGACAGAATTAGGCCATTCAGCCCATCAAGTTTACTCTGGCATTAAATCAAGGCTGATCTATCTCTCCCTCCTAACCCCATTCTCCTACCTTCTCCCCATAACCTCTGACACCTGGACTATTCAAGAATCTATCAACCTCTGCCTTAAATATATCGACTGACTTTGCCTCCACACCCTGCTGTGGCAAAGAATTCCACAGATTCACCACCCTCTGACGAAAGAAATTCCCCCTCATCTCCTTCCTAAAAGAGCGTCCTTTAATTCTGAGTTTATGACCTCTAGTCCCAGACTCTCCCACCAGTGGAAACATCCTCTCTACATCCACTCTTTCCAAGCCTTTCACTGTCCATCCATCTATTCTTTCTTTCTTTCGTGTGTCAACTACAACAATCAAAAATGGCAATTGGTGCTTCAGAGTACCGTAGTTGAAGCTTTGCTGCATATTTTGCCAGTTCCGTAGAACTACCCAGGGTGGACGACGAGGATGTAAAGCAGTTCATACCCCATCCATCTATTCAAACCTCTTTAGAAGATTGAGGGGGGATCTTATAGAAACGTACAAAATTCTTAAGGGATTGGACAGGCTAGATGCAGGAAGATTGTTCCCGATGTTGGGGAAGTCCAGAACAAGGGGTCACAGTTTAAGGATAAGGGGGAAGTCTTTTAGGACCGAGATGAGAAAGTCTTTTCTAACACAGAGAGTGGTGAATCTGTGGAATTCTCTGCCACAGAAGGTAGTTGAGGCCAGTTCATTGGCTATATTTAAGAGGGAGTTAGATGTGGCCCTTGTGGCTAAAGGGATCAGGGGGTATGGAGAGAAGGCAGGTACGGGATACTGAGTTGGATGATCAGCCATGATCATATTGAGAGGGCGGTGCAGGCTCGAAGGGCCGAATGGCCTACTAATGCACCTATTTTCTATGTTTCTATAGATTGTACATTAAATAGGCTGCAGTACTTATGGACCCTGACTGCTAGCCACTTCCGAAACCAATCATATTATGTTGGGCCTCGTGAGGGAATATTTAGCATTAGGTGGATTGGAGATATTCATTAAAATAAGGGCCAATCTTCAAAATATATTGACCAGACCAGATTGGGGCAGCAGATTTCCTAGCCTGGGGGACCTTTGTTGTAATGAAAATGCAGTCATTTCACAGCCAGTATGATCGCCGCTGGTCCCTAGAAATTGGGCAACCTAGCATCTTTCTTCTAAATCTGTTGCCCATGTATTAACACATTTGCCATCATTCTCAGTGGAACGTCCCGCCTGTTGTGAACTTGGACCAGGCTTGAAGCACCTTGGTGGGGCGGGAAACTTTTAGGCCACTTTTGGGCACTGTCATAAATGTGCACAGTGTTTCCTTGCACTGCTCTGACTGAAATTGTATCCCAGGCTTGGGCCCTGCAACTTTTGTTTAGAATTCACAATCCAATGTGGAAATGTGTTGAACCTATTGCCGCAGAGGGCAGTGCAGGCCAAGGGATTGGGGTGTTTTTAAAGCAGAGTTTGATTAGTAATGGCGTCAAAGGTCACAGAGTGAAGACAGGACAAGGGAGTTGAGAGGGAGAAAAGATCAGTGATGATCGAATGGCGGAACAGACAATAGACAATAGACAATAGGTGCTGGAGGAGGCCATTTGGCCCTTCGAGTCAGACTGTCAGAGATAGAGATTTTTGATTAGTGCGGGTGTCAGAGGTTATGGGGAGAAGGCAGGAGAATGGGATTAGGAGGAAAAGATAGATCAGCCATGATTGAATGATGGAGTAGACTTGATAGGCCGAATGGCCTAATTCTACTCCTATCACTTATGACCTTTTGACTGGTATGGGCCAAATGGCCTAATGAGCTCCTATGTCTTATGGTCTTATGGTCTTATGGAATTATGGAAACTGCATGGAAGGAATAAGTTGCAAATCACCCGAATAAATTTTATGGATACATTTCATAGATTTAAATTTTTTTGTGGGAAATCTGATTGAGTGCTGGGTCTAAATAGGCTTTGTAGATTGATTGAAACCTCAATAATTGGTAATGTTGACCCCAAAATGGGTGACGTCCTAGTTTATGACTATAAAATATGGAACACAGAAAATATGGAATATTCAGCACAAGAATTCAGGCCCCTCGACCCACAATGTCTGTGCCGAACGAAATGTCAAGATTAGGTCATATGTACGAAAGAACTGCAGATGCTGGTTTAAACCGAAGGTAGACACAAAAAGCTGGAGTAACTCTGCGGGTCAGGCAGCATCTCTGGAGAAAAGGAATAGGTGGCGTTTCGTGTTGTTTCAGTCTGAAGAAGGATCTCGACCTGAAACGTCACCTATTCCATTCCTCCAGTGATGCTGTCTGACCCGCTGAGTTACTCCAGCTTTTTGTGGTCTATCAAGATAAGATAATCGCATTTGCCTGCATATGATCCATTTCCTTTCATTACCTGCATATCCATGTGGCCATCCACTGGAGTTTAGAAGGATGAGAAGCGATCTTATAGAAACATATAAAATTCTTAGGGGATTGGACAGGTTAGATGCAGGAAAAATGTTCCCCATGTTGGGGGTGCCCAGAACCAGGGGGTCACTGTTTAAGAATAAGGGGTAGGCCATTTAGGACTGAGATGAGGAAAAAAAAATTCACACAGAAAGTCGTGAATCTGTGGAATTCTCTGCCACAGAAGGCAGAGGAGGCCAATTCACTGGATGTATTCAAGAAAGAGTTAGATATCGCTCTGAGGGATCAAGGGATATGGGGAGAAAGCATGAACGGTGTACTGATTTTGGATGAACATCCATGATCACATTGAATGGCTTGGAGTGCCGAATGGCCTACCACTGCATCTATTTTCTATGTTCTATGTTCTAAAAGAATCTTAAATGCCACTGCCGTATCTACCTCCGCCACTTCCTCCCGCAGTGTGCTCCAGGCATCCACCGTGTAAAAAACGTGTCTCGACCACCTCCTTCAAACCTTGTCCGTTGCACCTGAGGGCTATGCTTATCGATGCTAGCAATGAATTTAAACAAGTCAATAAAAGCGCTGCGCATTTAAAAACCGTGTTAATCGAGACTAGATCAATTGTGTGCACATTTATGAGTCCCTCAGGACTCATCGGGAAATTTTGTGGAAGAAATTTCATTTTCCACCTTTTTATCCTCTATACATCTCCCCTAAAAGACATTAACAGTGGTAAAACATGCACAACTCATCTGTAATGAGATTTGCAACCTCATTGGTCTGAAGAATAGCGGTTGTTATTTGCTCACAGAGTAAAGAGGATTTCCTAACTCTCGCTCCCGATTTGAAGAGCCAACATTCATACTGTATTCTGTGCCCTCGACACGATCTGCTTGACCGCCGACAATTTGGTACGCAGCCTCACTTGTCTGCTCTGCCCACGGACCTCACACGGGGTCACGAGCACACTCAGATTCTTCACCCCGGGATCATTCCTAGCTACTGCCATTGATCCCTGACACATCCCGTTGTTACATCTACAGGACTATCATTACCTACATTAACAACACACAGAACATAGAACATAGAAAAGTCGGCGAAACCAAGCGCAGGCTCGGCGATCGCTTCGCTGAACACCTGCGCTCGGTCCGCATTAACGCAACTGATCTCCCGGTGGCCCGGGTTCAATCCCAACTACGGGTGCTATCTGCACGGAGTTTGTACGTTCTCCCCTTGACAGCGTGGCTTTTTTCCCAAAACTTCTCGGTTTCCTCCCACACTCCAAAAAGACATACAGACCTACATGTAGGTTAATTGGTTTGGTGTATTGAGTAAATTGTCCCTAATGTGTGTAGGATAGTGTTAATGTGTGAGGAACGCTGGTCGGCGCTGACACGGCGCTGGGCTGAAGGGCCTGTTTCCGCACTGCATTTCTAAACTGAAAAAAACCCCTAATCTCATCTGCCTGCACGTGATCCATTATCGTCCATTACCTGCCTTGCCATGTGCCTATCTAAAAGCCTCTTAAACACCACTATTGTATCTGCCTGCAACATTACATTCAAGTAAAATTAATCAAGAGGACAGTGAAACTATTCGGAGAACTAGGGCAGAGGAGAGACACAGAGAGGGAATGCAAGGGTTATTTGAAGCTGGAGAAATCAATAGTCACACCGCTGGGGTGTAATATCATATCATATCATATCATATATATACAGCCGGAAACAGGCCTTTTCGGCCCACCAAGTCCGTGCCGCCCAGCGATCCCCGCACATTAACACTATCCTACACCCACTAGGGACAGTTTTTACATTTACCCAGCCAATTAACCTACATACCTGTACGTCTTTGGAGAAGAAAATAACTGCAGATGCTGGTACAAATCGAAGGTATTTATTTCACAAAATGCTGGAGTAACTCAGCAGGTCAGGCAGCATCTCAGGAGAGAAGGAATGGGTGACGTTTCGGGTTGAGACCCTTCTTCAGACTGTGTAAGCTGCACAAGCAAAATATGAGGTGCTGTTCCTCCAATTTGCGTTTGGCCTCACTCGGGCAGTGAAGGAGGCCCAGGACGGAAAGGTCAGTGTGGGAAAGGGAGGGGGAGTTAAAGTGCTCAGCGATCGGGAGATCGCGTAGGCCCAGGCAGACTGAAGTTGAAGGTGTTGCTGTGTATAAAGCTCTCACAAGGTGTGGCACTTTTTTAACACCATACTGAGGCATGGATTGATCCAGTCACACAATGAAACAGACGCATCGGCCCATCATAGAAACATAGAAACATAGAAAATAGGTGCAGGAGTAGGCCATTCGGCCCTTTGAGCCTGCACCGCCATTCAATATGATCATGGCTGATCATCCAGCTCAGTAGCCTGTACCTGCCTTCTCTCCATACCCCCTGATCCCTTTAGCAAAAAGGGCCACATCTAACTCCCTCTGAAATATAGCCAATGAACTGGCCTCAACTACCTTCTGTGGCAGAGAATTCCACAGACTCACCACTCTCAGAGCTCAAGGACATACTGACCATCAATCACCTGTTCGCACTAGTTCTACGATTTTCCACTTTCCCATCCACTCCCGACACACTGGGGGCTATTTATAGAGTCCAACTAACCTACAAACACATTTGTCTTTTGGATGTGGGTGGAAACTGGGGCACCTGAAGGAAATCAACGTGGTCACAGAAAGAACGTGGGATAAAGAGGTAAACCGGAGCATCTGGAGAAACTCAAGAGGTCACAGGGAGTATGTACAAACTCCACACAGACAACACCCGAGGTCAGGATTGAACCGGGGTCTGTGACGGTGTAAGGCAGCAGCTCTACCCGCTGCGCCACTCTGACGCTCGCAACATTCTCTTAGGTAAATGGAACTGCAGGCGCTGGAGTCTTGAGCAGAACAGCTCAGCAGGTCAGGCAGCATCTGTGGAGGGAATGTGTAGATAATGCTTCTGTTCGGGACCCTTCTTCAGCCTGATTGTAGTGGGGGGGGGGGGGGGGAGCTGGAATAGAGGCGTGGAAAGCAATAAAATCTCTGAATTCTGTTACCATCATTACCTTGATCACTTTGAGAACCAAAGTTTATAACTCACCCCTCGAAGGGATAATCACTCATTTTTCTGGGATATCTTTTGTTTGGGGGGGGGGGGGGGGGGGGGAGGTGGGAGGGACACAGAGGCAGAGTCCCCTGGAATTACTATTCTCTTCATATAGTCTGCCTGTTTCAGATGCACTTTACACCAAGCAGAGATTTATTTTGACAGTAATTTAGTGTGAAATCTAAATCGGTATGCACCTATCTTTTTTTTTCTGCATAATGGATACTCACAGCTACACATCTGCATACATAATCCAATAGACAATAGACAATAGAAAATAGGTGCAGGAGAAGGCCATTCGGCCCTTCGAGCCAGCACCGCCATTCAATGTGATCATGGCTGATCATTCTCAATCAGTACCCCGTTCCTGCCTTCTCCCCATACCCCCTGACTCCGCTATCCTTAAGAGCTCTATCCAGCTCTCTCTTGAATGTATTCAGAGAATTGGCCTCCACTGCCCTCTGAGGACAAACACACTGTTTGGCACCAGAAGCAATTAACATTTGTGTCTGGAATTATGACCAAATAGCAGTCAGGCAAGAACATAACTGAGCGCCCTCTCTCTATTTTTCTCACTATGTCCTGCTCGGAACCTCACAGTATACCAAGCTTCTCACCCGGGGGGATGACTGAGATAATGTTCATTCAGAGAGCAGCCAAAACAAGCACAACTAATCATGAAGTTTAGAGAGCGCAAGCAAAATCAACTCTCAAGATTAACGAAGGACTCGCTGATTCACGGGCTGTTCCCAGGGACACGTTCGGAGATGAACATCGAGTGCTGTTGGAAGACTATCAACTTGCTAAAAGGTGCTCTTTGGTCTCCCAGCACAGCAAGATGTCCATCAGGGAACGTAGCGGCTGGCTAATTCCTGACTGCAGGAGTACGTGCTGAGGGACATACTGAAGCTTGGTGAAGCCAACGAGAAAGCTCTGTGGTGATGGACCACAGTCTTGGTCCTTCCACTGTTGGACATTGAGGGGCAGAGTCCGGTGAGGACATCCCTCGACCAAGGTAAGGGATATCAGCCCAGGGGCCACGGGAGTGTGAGGGTGTTTTGTTTTAAGATAGTGGCACGGTGGCACAGGGGTCGGGTTGCTACCTTACAGCGCCAGAGAGCCCGTGTTCGATCCTGACCACGGGTGCTGTCTGTATGGAGTTTGTACATTCTCCCCATGACCTGTGTAGCTTTTCTCCGGGTGCTCTGGTTTCATCCCACACTCCAAAGATGCACAGGTTTGTAGGTTAATTGGCTCGATGAAATTGTCCCTAGTGTGTGTAGGATCGTGTTAGTGTCGCTGGTCAGTGAAGACATGGTGGGCCGAAGGGCCTGTTTCCACGCTATATCTCCAGACTAAACTGAAAGCTGTGAACACTACTGGTTGTTACTTCCCTGAATGTCTAGACACTGAGAATGTGTGGAGTTTTTGCAGTTTGTTTGTTTTGTACATATTTTTATTCTGAATAAAGTGTATTTTTGAAATTTAAAAAAGCTCTCAGGATTCCCTTGAAGACAGAGTGAACAAATGCCTTGCGTGTTGTGACACCAGACAAAAAAAGGGATTTGCATTTAGATAGTTATTTTTATATCCTCGGGACATCTCAACACGTTTCCCTGCCAGTGAATTAGTTCTGAAGTGCAGTAACTGCTGTGTAGACAAATGCAAAAGAGGCTTTGCACACAGCTAGACACCATAAGCAACAAATAAGATAAAGCCAGTTAATCTGCTCTAGATTGGTAGTTGATGTATAAACGTTGTCACGGTCACCACTTACTCATCTTTGGGTAGCATTTCTTTAGGAGGGAGATGAGGAGGAATTTCTTTAGTCAGAGGGTGGTGAATACATAGATACATAAACAATAGGTGCAGGCCATTCGGCCCTTCGAACCAGCACCGCCATTCAATGTAATAATAGACAATAGACAATAGGTGCAGGAGGAGGCCATTCGGCCCTTCGAGCTAGCACCGCCATTCAATGTGATCATGGCTGATCATTCTCAATCAGTACCCCGTTCCTGCCTTCTCCCCATACCCCCTGAGAGTTTTCCTCATATCAGTTCTAAATGGCCTATCCCTTATTCTTAAACTGTGGCCCCTTGTTCTGGACTCCCCCAACATTGGGAACATGTTTCCTGCCTCTAACATGTCCAACCCCTTAATAATCTTATACGTTTCGATAAGATCCCCTCTCATCCTTCTAAATTCCAGTGTATACAAGCCCAGTCGCTCCAGTCTTTCAACATATGACAGTCCCGCCATTCCGGGAATTAACCTAGTAAACCTACGCTGCACGCCCTCAATAGCAAGAATATCCTTCCTCAAATTTGGAGACCAAAACAGCACACAGTACTCCAGGTGCGGTCTCACTAGGGCCCTGTACAACTGCAGAAGGACCTCTTTGCTCCTATACTCAACTCCTCTTGTTATGAAGGCCAACATGCCATTAGCTTTCTTCACTGCTTGTTGTACCTACATGGCTGATCATCCACAATCAGTACCCCGATCCTGCCTTCTCCCCATACCCCTTGATTCTACTAGCCCTAAGAGCTCTATCTAACTCTCTTTTGAATGCATCCAATGAATCTGACTCCACTGCCTTCTGAGGCAGAGAATTCCACATATTCACAACTCTCTGTGTGAAACAGATTTTCCTCATCTCAATTCTAAATGGCCTACCCCTTATTCTTAAACTGTGATCCCTGGTTCTGGGCTCCCCCAACATCGGGAACATGTTTCCCGCACCTAGCGTGTCCAATCCCTTAATAATCTTATACGTTTCGATAAGATCCCCTCTCATCCTTCTAAATTCCAGTGTATACAAGCCCCGTCGCTCCATTCTTTCAACATATGACAGTCCCGCCATTCCGGGAATTAACCTCGTGAACCTATGCTGCACACCCTCAATAGCAAGAATGTCCTTCCTCAAATTAGGAGACCAAAACTGCACACAGTACTCCAGGTGTGGTCTCACCAGGGCCCGGTACAACTGCAGAAGGACCTCTTTGCTCCTTTTCTCAACTCCTCTCATTATGAAGGCCCGCTGAGTTACTCCAGCATTCTGCGTACATCCTTGGTATAAACCAGCATCTGTAGTTTCTTTGTATTACCTCTTTCAGGTTTATGAGTAGACTTGACTTCAACATATCTGTGGAATTCATTACCACAGAAGGCTGTGGAGCCCAAGTCATTGGATATTTTTAAGCCAGAGATACTGTAGATAGATTCTTGATTAGTACAGCTGCCAGGGTGGTTGGGGAGAGGGCAGGAGAATGGGGTTAGGAGGGAGTGAAAGATCAGCCATGACTGAATGGCGAAGTAGACTTGATGGGCTGAATGGCCTAATTCTGCTCCTATCACCTATGAACTTATGAGCATTGCAGAACCTTTTAGACTCACAGAAATAATGTATCACTGATTCTGGGGAAGGGGTTGGCATGGGGGGAAGGCACTAATGGCAATACAAAACTCTCCCGATATGACTCACCAAATGCTTCTCAAGATTATCCTCTTAAATCCTCGGTTGGATCTTAAACTCACAATTACCTACATAAAAGGTAAGTCTACCTCTCCTGGAGTCATACTGACAGTCAGATGAACCGGACAAATCTTGCCTCATGCCACTCTGATTTACAAGCAAGTGTGTTACGTCTGGCCATCGATCAATGTGCATGAAATGACTGAGCACAGCGTGAATCATAATGCGGTTTCCGATGGGAAAATCATGAACAGCTTCGTACCCAGCTACAATGTCGACGAGCCTCCATCCACTCATGACGCAAACTCACCAGTGAACACTGACAAGGTTTAGCTTGCATTTAATTTTGGAAGATGACATTCTCCACAAAACAGTGTTGATGGCTGATGGAGGGAAGATGAGGGAGAAATAATGGAAAGCAACAGTTCCAAACCAAGTGCTTGACTAATGTCAAATCCACGTAAAGCTTAAAAGTATAACTCACATTTTTTTTTCTCTTCTCTTACATTTACCCTGACACCCCCTTGCAGTAAGTATTGCCACGTGACCACTTTCAGGTTGGACACAAAATTCTGAAGTAACCCAGTGAATAGGGCAGCATTTCTGAGATGCTACCTGACCCGCTGAGTTACTCCAGCATTCTGTGCCCATCTTTGGTATCAACCAGCATCTGCAGTTCCTTTTTACTGCCTCTTTCAGGTTTATGAGTAGACCTGACTTCAACATGTCTGTGGAATTGCTATCAATCATGACTCAGACATACCCCCAAGCACTGGAATCTACTTTAGTGTGGCCAACCCATGTCAGTGAGAACATCTCAGATACAAACACTCAAAGATTGTTAATCTTTAAATGCTGCTGCCTTATCCATCCCCACTTTAATAAATATATATTTTTAAATGCTGGCAAACACACGTCTGTACTGTTAACTCCTTCTCTTTCCACAGATGCTGCCTGACCTGCTGAGTGTTTTCTGTTTGTTTTTCTATCAGTTTCTACCAGTTTTTCTACCAGTGGCGCCTGGCTGTGGCCTGGAGGGTTCCTTGCATCCTGTACACAAGACATGCTCCCTGAGGGTTTGCCAGATGTTCAGTTTTCATTTCAGATTTCCAGCATCTTTGCCTGCTTTGGTTGCCATTTTAAGGAGGCTATTCACTGGTTGGACAAAGAGGAAATGCTCTCTGCTCTGGACATTACAGAGTCACAGAGTCGCGGCGCGCACGGACGCAGCGGCTCACAGCTCTCCCTTTCGGTGCGTTTTATGTGTGTTATCTGTGTTATGTCTGTTAGTCAAATTTAGTCATTCAAACCAGGAAAATCAGGCAAATCCTACCTACAACCGAAAGGACCTTCTGATCATCGGATTCCAGTGCAATCGGGACCTTGTGCGCGAATTTCCACACCCGCGAAATATACCGGAAGAGATTGCCAGGACACCGGGCGCTCCGTGGATAGTTGTCGGCGCGAACAGGCGTCGCAGACGGAGGAGAAACAGGAAGCAAAAGCGAGGATGCCGGTCCGGTATACTTGCCAAGCTAAAGAGACAGCCACACAAACCACCGCTACCTAGCATGTTCCTCACCAACGCCAGATCCATCATCAACAAAATGGACGAACTTAAACTACAGATATCAGCAAACAAACTCGTGGAGGACTGTTGCATTCTCTTAGTAACAGAGACATGGCTTCATCCACTTATCCCAGACGGAGCCATTGAGCTAGCCGGGCGCACAGCGTTTCGTTGGGACAGAAACATCGACTCCGGTAAGAGCAAGGGGGGGGGGGTTATGCATTTATGTGCACAACAGCTGGTGCACTAATATCCAAACCATAGATAGCCACTGTTCTCCTGATCTGGAGTCCCTAACAGTTAAATGCAGGCCTTTTTACCTTCCTCGCGAATTTACAGGGGTTATAGTAACAGCAGTCTACATCCCACCGAATGCTAACGCTAGCACAGCTTTAGGCTACCTGCTAGGTGCAATAAACTCACAACAGAGCACATATCCAGAAGCAGCCCACATCATAGCCGGGGACTTCAACCATGCAGACCTAAAGTCAGTTCTCCCGAAACTTGAACAACACATAAGATGTGCTACCAGGGGGAAAAACACACTAGACAAGGTTTACTCAAATATTAAGAAGGGGTTCAGGTCAGCACCACTACCACACCTGGGGCAGTCAGATCACCTGTCCATATTCCTAACCCCAGCATACACCCCACTCAGGAGGAAAGCTCCAGTCACCATAAAGACTGTGAAGACATGGCCTGAAGGAGCTTCCTCGCAGCTGCAGGATTGCTTCGAAAGGACCAACTGGGATATTTTTGAGGATCAGGACTTGGAGGAGTACACATCAACTGTACTTTGCTACATCAAAAACTGCGTTGACAATGTCACCGTCGACAAACGCATCCGGTTGTACCCCAATCAAAAACCCTGGATGACAAAGGATGTCAGGTCTCTCCTCAAGGACCGTAACACCGCCTTCAGGTCTAGTGACAGAGCTCTATACAGTGCTGCTAGAACCAACCTGAAGAGAGGCATCAAGGATGCCAAAGCGTCCTACAAGAGGAAGATTGAGGACCACTTTTCCAACAATGACCCACGGCGGGTATGGCAAGGCATCCAGCACATCACCAATTACAAGACCAGCAACCGCACGACTGCCGACGGCGACGCCTCGTTGGCTGAGGAACTTAACTGTTTCTTTGCTCGTTTCGAGGTGAAAGCTACAGTGGCAGACATTACACCCTCTCCAGCACCTGAGAGCAACACCTTCACTGTGCAGGAGTATGACGTTAAGCGAGTGCTCAGAGCAGTGAATCCCAGGAAAGCTGCAGGCCCCGATGGTGTGACGGGCAGAGTGCTGAGGGAATGTGCAGACCAATTATCTGAGGTCTTCACAAAAATCTTCAACCTGTCCCTTTTAAAATCCACCATCCCTCCCTGCCTGAAGTCCGCCATAATCATCCCACTGCCGAAAAAGCCTGTCATCAGCGGTCTTAACGACTACCGTCCGGTAGCACTCACACCGGTCATCACAAAGTGCTTCGAGAGACTGGTCCTGCAGCACATCAAAGCCAGCCTCCCACCCACCTTCGACCCATACCAGTTTGCCTACAGAGCAAATAGGTCTACAGGGGATGCCATCGACACTGCTCTTCACACTGCACTGACCCACCTTGAACACCAGGGGAGCTATGTGAGGATGCTCTTTCTCGACTTCAGCTCTGCCTTTAACACGGTCATCCCGAGCAGACTGGTCACCAAACTTTCCGACCTTGGATTTTCCCTAACCATCTGCAAATGGATCAAGGACTTCCTGACCAACCGCCCCCAGACAGTCAAAATAGGCCCTCACCTCTCCTCCACCATTACACTGAGCACCGGCTCACCACAGGGCTGTGTGTTGAGCCCCATCCTTTACTCCCTCTACACTCACGACTGCGCCCCCACCCATCCCACCAACACCATCATCAAGTTCGCGGATGACACGACTGTGGTTGGACTTATCTCAGAAGGAGATGAGACAGCCTATAGGGATGAAATCCAAAGGCTGGCAGCATGGTGTTCAGTGAACAATCTGGTCCTGAACTCCTCCAAAACAAAGGAACTTATAATTGACTTTAGAAAAACCAGTGGAGATTACGACCCACTCTACATCAATGGGGTCTGCGTGGAAAGGGTACCAGCTTTCAGGTTCCTGGGTACGCACATCGCAGAGGATCTCACCTGGTCTACCAACACCATCACCACAGTAAAGAAGGCACAGCAGAGACTCCACTTCCTGAGGATCCTCAGGAAAACCAACCTGCAGGAGAAGCTCATGTTGTCCTTCTATCGCTGCTCCATCGAGAGTGTGCTGGCATACTGTATAACCACATGGTATGCCAGCTGCTCAGAAAAGGACAGGAAGGCCCTTCAGAGGGTCATCACGACGGCCCAGAAAATAATCGGCTGCTCACTGCCCTCCCTGGAGCACCTGTTCAGCCTGCGCTGCCTCAGTAGAGCAGGCAAAATAATAAAAGATCCATCCCACCCCGGCCACCGTCTGTTTGTTCATCTGCCCTCTGGTCGACGTTTCAGGTCAATCAAATCCCGAACAAACAGACTTAAGAACAGTTTTTACCCCAGGGCCATACGAGAACTGAACACTACCTGTGCACTAGGCAACACCGTTAAAAAATCTTGTACTTAATTTAATTGTATTTATGTATTTATTTGTTTTTGCATTTATTGCATATATGTTTGTACGCACCGTCAGGATTGGCTGTTTTTTAATTTCGTTGTACTCGTTGCAATGACAATAAATGAATATTATTATTATTATTATTATTATACAGCATAGAATAAGAATAAGGGGCAGGCCATTTAGAACGGAGATGAGGAAAAACTTTTTCAGTCAGAGAGTTGTGAATCTGTGGAATTCTCTGCCTCAGAAGGCAGTGGAGACCAATTCTCTGATTGCATTCAAGAGAGAGGTAAATAGAGCTCTTAAGGATAGCGGAGTCAGGGGGTATGGGGAGAAGGCAGGAACGGGGTACTGATTGTGGATGATCAGCCATGATCATATTGAATGGCGGTGCTGGCTCGAAGGGCCGAATGGCCTACTCCTGCACCTATTGTCTATTGTCTATTGAAACAGGCCCTTCAGCCCAACTCATCCTTGCTGACCAATATGCCCTACCTGAGTCCAATTTCGCAGCGGTATTATGGATAATCTGCAATACATCACGTTTGCTGTTGCATCGAATCATGATAGTGGCTTATAATCATGGAATGCAGCCTCTAAACAGGGTGGCATAGTGGTAGAGTTGCTGCCTTACAGCACCAGAGACCTGGGTTCGGTCCTGACTGCAGGTGCTGTCTGGATGAAGTATATACATTCTCCCTGTGACCTGCATGGGTTTTCTCTGGGTTTCCTCCCATACTCCAAAGACGTACAGGCTAATTAGCTACAGCAAAATTCTAAATTGTTCCTAGTGTGTGTAGGACAGTGAGAGTGAGCCAGGATCACTGGTCAGCGCGGACTCAGTGGGCCAAAGGGCTTGTTTCCACACTGTATCACTAAACTAAACTAAACTATCTTAAACTAAACTATACTTGCCAGCATTTGGCCCATATCCCTCAAAACCTTTCCTATTCGTTTACCTGCCCAAATGTATTTTAAATGGTGTTACTGTATCTGGCTCAACCACCTTGTCTGGTAGCTCGTTCCATTTCACAGCACTCCCTGGATGAAGAAATTGTCACTCAGGTTCCTGTTAAATCTTTAGCCTCTCACCTAACACCTATCCTTTTAGTTCTTGATTCCTCAACCTGGATAAAAGACTGTGTGCACTCCCCATATCTATTCCCCCTCATCATTTTACATGCCTCTATCAGATCAACCCTTGCCCTTCTGCACTCCAAGGAATGAAGTCCTCAACTCATAGCTCAGGCCCCGAGTGCTGGTGGCATCCTCAGAAATCTTCTCTACACTTTTCCTACTTCATGGGTCTCTTCTGTAACAGGGGTGATCAAAACCGAACTGAATTCTCCAAGAATGGCCTCATCAACATCTTGTACAAAGTCTCAACATGTTCAAAAGAAGGCCAAGGCCTCATTCCTTGGAATCCTCTCCAGCACATCTCCAACCGTAGATGTTCGGCTCGCTGGTCTATACTACCCAGGTTTTCCTTTGCAGCACTTCTTAAACATCATTAGCCACCTTCCACAGAATGACACAAAGTGCTGGAGTAACTCAGTGTCAGGCAGCATCTCTGGAGAAAAAGGAAGGGTGACGTTTTGGGTCAGGACCTTTCCTCAGACTGCTTCCAGTCTTTCAGCATCTCAACTCTGTCTATTGATGATTCATATATCTTAACCATGACTCCTTTAGATTTTTTTTAGATTTAGAGATACAGCGCGGAAACAGGCCATTCGGCCCAACGAGTCCAGCGATCCCCGCACATTAACACTATCCTACACACATTAGGGACAATTTTTACATTTACCCAGCCAATTAACCTACATGCCTGTACATCTTTGGAGTGTGGGAGGAAACCAAAGATCTCGGAGAAAACCCACGCAGGTCACGGGGAGAACGTACAAACTCCTTACAGACGGTGCCCGTAGTCAGGATCGAACCTGAGTCTCCGGCGCTACATTCACTGTAAGGCAGCAACTCTACCGCTGCGCCACCGTGTCGCCAATCCTGTGATTTCTTCTCTGGCTTCTCAGTGTCCTTGCATGTACCTGATCAGGCCTGGGACATTTATCTAATTTCTGTTGATAATTCACAACCTCCACAACTTTAATACGCCTGTCCTCGAGACATCACCATTGACTTTCCCAAATTCCCTAGTCTTCATGCCTTTCTCCCAGTCACACACATCTAACCATGCCCCGGGATTATTCATTTTACCTGTCTCATCATCTAGCATTAAAATAAATGTAATTTAATCTAACTCTCTTTTCTCACTCCCTATCATGATCCTGCCTGACCTGTCCACTAAACTTACTGCCATTGACTCCTGTGCTGATTTCCAGCCTCCCACCTGCCTCACGACTGCATTGGATTGTGGAAGTCTTTGCCACAGAAGGCTGTGGAGGCCTGGTCATTGAATATTTTTAAGGCAGAGATAGATAGATTCTTGATTATAGACAATAGACAATAGACAATAGGTGCAGGAGGAGGCCATTCGGCCCTTCGAGCCAGCATCGCCATTCAATGTGATCATGGCTGATCATTCTCAATCAGTACCCCGTTCCTGCCTTCTCCCCATACCCCCTGACTCCGCTATCCTTAAGAGCTCTATCCAGCTCTCTCTTGAATGCATTCAGAGAATTGGCCTCCACTGCCTTCTGAGGCAGAGAATTCCACAGATTCACAACTCTCTGACTGAAAACGTTTTTCCTCATCTCAGTTCTAAATGGCCTACCCCGTATTCTTAAACTGTGGCCCCTTGCTCTGGCCTCCCCCAACATTGGGAACATGTTTCCTGCCTCTAACGTGTCCAACCCCTTAATAATCTTATACATTTCGATAAGATCTCCTCTCATCCTTCTAAATTCCAGTGTACGGGTTAGTACGGGTGTCAGGGGTTATGGGGAGAAGGCAGGAGAATGGGGTTAGGAGGGAGAGATAGATCAGCCATGACTGAACGGCGGGATAGATTTGATGGGCCGAATGGCCAAATTCCGATCCTATCACTTATGAGCATGATTCCGTACACCTGCCAATCTAGTTTAGTCCAGTTTAATTTGGTCCAGTTTTCAGTTGGTCCATTTCATTTGGAAATTGGAATCCTTGCCATTTATTGGACCTGTGTTTGGCTGGTGTGAATGATAAATGTGTAGGAAGGAACTTTAGATGCTGGTTTACACCGAGGATAAGTTGGAGTAACTCAGCGGGACAGGCAGCATCTCTGGAGAAAAGGAATAGGGAACGTTTTGGGTCGAGACCCTCTTCAGACTGAGAGTCAGGGTAGAGGGCACCAAGAGATATCAAAAGACACATAGAACAAATGAATGAAAGATGCGCAAAAAGACAGATCAAAGCCGGCAACGCTGATCAAGGAAAGGTTGAGCCCACAATGATCCATTGTTGGCTGTGGGGAAGGTGATAACAAGTAATACAAACAATGAAACTCAGCAGGCCAACAATGAAACTATTATAACCCCCAGGGTGGGGGGAGGGACAGAGAGAGAGGGAAAGCAAGGGTTATTTGAAGTTAGAGAAATTAATATTCATACAGCTGGGTTGTAAACTACATTAGCAAAATATCAGGTGCTGTCACTCCAATTTGCGTTGGGCCTCACTCTGACAGTGGAGGAGGCCCAGGACAGAAAAGTATGTGTGGGAGTAGGAGGGGAAGTTAAAGTGTTTGGCAACCGGGAGATCGTTCAGCTCCAAATATCATTTATGCTTTGCTTCAACATGAACAAACGGGCTGATGAATTCCAAAAGTGAGGTGAGACTGACAACAGTAGCATTTAACCAAACGTGGCATCAATGAAAAGAAAGGTCTCCACCGACTAAAGTCCTGCCCACCTGGTTCACCCCAGACCATGAACACCACATGCAGGTGTCCTCCTTGGCAGATCCTTCACTGTTTACTCCGTCACTTTCCCTCCATTACAAGATCAGAAGACTTATTCGCTGACACACCTCTGTTGCATCTGGTCTTCCGCTTCTGACTCCAAAATGCATAAGTAACGTGGGATACTTAAGATACAAGATGGTGGAAGGGAAACAGGCGGCTGACTCCCATGAAATTGCAGCAAATTGTGGACACAACCCAGACCATCACACAAACCAACCTCCCTTCTATTGACTCCTCACGCTGCCTCGGCAAAGCCAGCAGCACAATCAAGGACGAGTCGCACCCTGGCCACTCCCTCTTCTCCCCTCTCCCATCAGGCAAAAGGTACAGAAGTGTGAATACGCACAGCACCAGATTCAGGGATGGTCTCTTCCCAGCTGTTATCAGGCAACTGAACCACCCTACCACAACTAGAGAGCAGTCCTGAACTACTACCTACTTCTTTGGTGGCCCTCGGACTACTCTTGATCGGACTTTGCTGGCTTTACCTTGCACTAAACGTTATTCCCCTATCATGTATCTATACGCTGTAAATGGATCGATTGCAATCATGTATTGTCTTTCTGCTGTCTGGTTAGCACGCAAACAAAAAGCTTTTCACTGTACCTCGGTACACGTGACAATAAACTAAACGGACCCATTGTAACCAGCAATCCAACATTGGATGAAAGTAATCCACAAACACACACCCACAATACTAAAAACGCACAAATTCACAGTTTTTTAAAAAATGGCGTGCAGAAAGAACATTTAAACATGGAACAAATAGGGTGGCACGGTGGCACAGTGGCAGAGTTGCTGCCTTACAGCGCCTACAGTGCAGGAGACCCGGATTCGATCCTGACTACGGGTGCTATCTGCACTGAGTTTGTACGTTCTACCCGTGACCGTGCGGGTTCTCTCCGAGATCTTCGGTTTCCTCCCACACTCCAAAGACCTACAGGTTTATAGGTTAATTGGCATGGCATAAGTGTAAATTGTCCGTACTGTGTGTGGGATAGTGCTAATGTGCGGGAATCGCTGGTCGGCCGAAGGGCTGTTTTTGCGCTGTATCTCGAAACTAGACTAAACTAGACTAAACTAAACTAAACTAAACTAAATATATACTTCTTTAAGAGCGCAAGGCAAAATAATGCTGAAGGTGCCATCCAGGGAGTGCTTTTGAAAGGCAATGAAAAACAACAATGCATTATCAGTGTTGTATCGACATTATGGGGCAAATATCTCATTAATTCTTAACTGAGATTGCTCGTGTTGTGCTCATAAATCTTCTGCTTCCTTGTGACTGCCTGACTGTACAGTACAGCACTCTACTTGACCAATGGGCCTCAGGATAGTCGTCTCGATATCACGCCTGCCCAATTAGCATTGTTACATGATAGTCCAGGCTCACAGTGTTAGCTTTTTTCCCCTGTAATCCCGGGATGTATTATTGCCAGATGTAAAGAAGACAGATGTTCATGTTGTCTTTTGGAACATCACTGCAGGGCGCTGATCACAAAAAGCCCTCCCTTCACAAGCTCCGAGTTGCTTCCACAAAAAGCAGGTCCTTACTGAGGACACTGCTTATTTCCTAGCCTGACAAATGCCTTTTGGAACAATCGTCATTCTGAGATGGTAACAAATGAGCCGTTCAGTCGAGTTGGCATTTAGGTTAATACTCCGAGCAGAGTGCAAGCTTTATCTCCAGCAATTACTGTTATGTTATTGACTTCCATGGGACAAATAATAGAATTAATACCGTGGAAGAAAGTCAGGCTGATCTGTTACTCAATTATTCACTTCCCCGCACAAGTGCGAACACTTATTTTGCAATATGAAATTGCTTCAAAGTGTTATCTTTTTGGGCCATGCAGACTCTGCCCTGCAAAGTTGGTACAAGAAAAACCCTGATGGATTACCCGCAGGTGGTGGAGGTGCCTGTTCTCCTGAGTTGATGAAGTTAATCTTGCAAAACTGACACGAGCTGCCGTTGCCATGGGAACACTGCGAGGTTTTTTTTTTAGTATGCATGCAGTCAGATAAAACTGGCTGTAAGCTACAGGCTGTCAGGTCAAAATAAGCAAGAAGTCAGCATGAATAGTAAAGAAGCAAATATGAAAGCAGGAGGATTTTATAATGTTGATAGATTTCAGTCAACCAGAAGTAAATAGTCATATAGAGATACAGCACAGAAACATGGCCCATCGAGTCTGCGCTGACTATTATCCTTTAAAAAAAAATCTTTTATTAATCCCATCTTTCCTTGATTCTACCACTTTCCCACATTCACAGTGGCCAATTAACCAACGCACCCTCACGTCTCTACAATGTGGGAGGAGACCGGGGCACCTGGAGGAAATCCACGTGGTCACAAGGAGAACGTGCAAACTCCAAGCAGGCAGGCACTCGAGGTCAGGATCGAACCCGGATCTCTGGTGCTGTGCTGCCCATGGGCGGTCACGGTGGCACAGCGGTGGAGTCGTTGCCTTATGGCGCTATCAGCGCAAGAGACCCAGGTTCGATCCCGACTACGGGTGCTGTCTGTACGGGGTTTGTACGTTCTCCCCCTGACCATGTGGATTTTCTCTGAGATCTTCGGTTTCCTCCCACACACCAAAGACGCACAGGTTTGTAGGTTGATTGGCTTTGTATAAATGCAAATTGTCCCTGGTGTGTGTAGGGGAATGTGCGGGGATCACTAGCCGGCGCGGACACGGTGGGCCGAAGGGCCTGTTTCTGCGTTGTATCTCTAAACAGGGCGGCAAGGTAGCGCGGCGTTAGAGTTGCTGCTTTACAGCGAATGCAGCGCCGGAGACACAGGTTCGATCCTGACTACGGGTGCTGCACTGTAAGGAGTTTGTACGTTCTCCCCGTGACCTGCGTGGGTTTTCTCCGAGATCTTCGGTTTCCTCCCACACTCCAAAGACGTACAGGTATGTAGGTTAATTGGCTGGGTAAATGTGAAAATTGTCCCTAGTGGGTGTAGGATAGTGTTAATGTGCGGGGATCACTGGGCGGCACGGACTTGGAGGGCCGAAAAGGCCTGTTTCCGGCTGTAGATATATGATATGATATGATATGATAAACTGAAACCAAATGCTGAGTGCCAAAGTAGGTCAGAGATGAAACTGGCAAATAGAATTATTATTGTTTACTGCTTACTTGTCCCAAGGAAGTGACAACCTGGCTGTGGGAAATGACTATTGCACATGATGGAATAAAATGTTTGGCAATCCAGATGATGCTGACAACAAAACAGAAAAAATCTGGAGTCAATATGCAAATAACTTCAGATGCCGGAAATCCGAAATTAAAACAAAATGTAAAAGATGCAGATACCTGGCAGGTCAGGCAGTACCTGGAAGAGAGATAAACAGCTCAACGACCTTTCCTCTTCAGCAAGATCTGAAAGCTTAAATGAGCAATTTGGTGCTTGTTGTATAAAATGAGGTGCTTGTTGTATAAAAAACTGTCATCCAAAACAATGTTTCCAATGTTGGGGGAGTGCAGAACCAGGGGCCACGGTTTAAGAATAAGGGGTAGGCCATTTAGAACGGAGATGAGGAAAAACTTTTTCACGCAGAGAGTTGTAAATCTGTGGAATTCTCTGCCTCAGAAGGCCAATTCACTGGATGCTTTCAAGAGAAAGATAGAGCTCATAATGATAGCGGAGTCAGGGGGTATGGGGAGAAGGCAGGAACGGGGTACTGATTGTGAATGATCAGCCATGATCACATTGAATGGCGGTGCTGGCTCGAAGGGCCGAATGGCCTCCTCCTGCACCTATTGTCTATTGTCTGTCTATTGTCTATTGTCTAATGAGGAGAAAAACCTTAATTAAATGTAAGGCTTCAATGGAACCGAGTTTCAGAGGTCAAGTGGAACGTGCTGCCACAGTTAAATATAATGTGGAGCCACCGAGTGGTATTGAATTTCTAGGCAATTATATTAAAAAGAGGGATAGTGGCAGGCAGCACTCTAAACAGGTGAGCGCAAAATAGATAACAAAAACAAGAACCGGGTGGTTCAAGGTGAAGTGTCGAAACTCATGGCAGGAGTATCACCAACGTGGCCCAGACATCAATCTTTTGAAGATGCATTGCTGACGCTCAACATGAAGTCTGTCAGAAGCAGTCATCTCTCGACCTCATCGCAGGCATTGAAGCGAGTACTGAGTATCAGACCCACACGCTGCTTCTGATGCACATTAATGACTTGGATTTCAAATGTCTTATGTAAATGTGATTAAATCCACTCAACCTGGGTGGTCCGAACAGTCAAGGGTCAAATTCATCATGGAAAAACAAAGTCTGACATTTTGGAAGAAGAAAGATGAGCAACATAAATACTTTAGTTTAGTTTAGTGTAGAGATACGGCACGGAAACAGGCCCTTCGGCCCATCGATTCCGCACCGACCAGCGATCCCCGCACACTAACACTATCCGACACACACCAGGGACAATTTACACTTACACCGAGCCAATTAACCTACAAACCTGTACGCCTTTGGAGTGTGGGATGAAACCGAAGATCTCGGAGAAAACCCACGCGGTCACGGGGAGAACGTACAAACTCCGTACAGACAGAACCCGTAGTCGGGTCTCCGGTGCTGCAAGCGCTTGTAAGGCAGCAACTCTACCGCTACGCCACCGTGGCCATCCTTAGGAGTAGAGTCAAACTAGTTTAAGGCAGAAGATGTACAAGCTATATTTATAAAATGTTTAATTACTATAGACAACCAAAACAACCATTGAGAAAATATGGGTAAGGCAGTATTGTGGTTAGGTTATTAGGCTGAAATGCTTTTAAGCCAGGTTATTGATCAGGCCATTGATATTGATCTGGCTATTGATAGAGGCCCAGGTTATTGATCTGGTGATCTGAGTTCTAATTCCTGCTGTCACAGAACTAGGGGCAATTAAAGTTGAGTAAATGAATAAACCTGGAGTTAAAAATAAAACTGGTGTCAGTAAAAAAGGATTGTTTTACAAAGGGAACAAACACTGGATTGTTTTAAATGCATTGTCCTTGTATGGAGCGACTATGAATGCATTGTCCTAGACTGGAGCGACTAGGCTTGTATACACTGGAATTTAGAAGGATGAGAGGAGATCTTATTGAAACGTATAAGATTTTTAAGGGGTTGGACACGTTAGAGGCAGGAAACATGTTCCCAATGTTGGCGGAGTCCAGAACAAGGGGCAACAGTTTAAGAATAAGAGGTAGGCCATTTAGAACTGAGATGAGGAAAAACCTTTTCAGTCAGAGAGTTGTGAATCTGTGGAATTCTCTGCCTCAGAAGGCAGTGGAGGCCAATTCTCTGAATGCATTCAAGAGAGAGCTAGATAGAGCTCTTATGGATAGCGGAGTCAGGGGGTATGGGGAGAAGGCAGGAATGGGGTACTGATTGAGAATGATCAGCCATGATCACATTGAATGGCGGTGCTGGCACGAAGGGCCGAATGGCCTCCTCCTGCACCTATTGTCTATATGAAATTATAAGGGACTCTGGACCTTCTAATGCGGTTGTTTGTTAAATGCTGACCATATTGAGGATGCAATTATAGATGGACACAAATGTTGTGCTTGCCAGCAATGGCCTGTGAATTCTCTTTGATAAACGACTGAATGAGAAACTCACTGAAACATGTTTGGTGGGTCCTGATCAGAAATTCCTCCTGTGCCGGGCAAACCGTTTACACAGAGTGCCTGGAACATGCTGCTAGGGGAGATGGTTGAAGTGGATATGCTAGTGGGATTTAAAATACTTTTGGATAGGCATATGGATAAGCAAGGAATGGAGGGATATGGGTTATGTGTAGGTAGATAACTGATGGTCTTGGCATCATGTTCGGCATAGACATTAAAGGCCGAAGGGCCTGTCGGTATGCTGTACTGTTCTATGCTGCATGACCATTTTCCTCCGCAGATGCTGCTTGACCCGTTGAGTTTTTACTCACGTTTGGGTATCAATGGATGTGTTGCTGTGGTGCCTCTGCTGGGAGACCAGAAACCGCAGGCTTGTAGCCGATAAAACAGGCGGTCCAAGCAGACTCAATTCACGATCTGCCCAGAATGTTGGCCACATTTCATAAGTTTAAAATAGGTTGTGCCTTCGCCGTTTGAGGGGATAAAAGTGGAGGATCTGGAGATATTTACAGGTTCCAATTATCCGTACAACAAAACACTGTTGCAAAAAAAAATCAGAATAATCCAAACATTCTCAAATAAACTGTCTGAAGATAATAGCACTGAATTAAGAAAATTGCTCAAAGTGCAAACTGATACCTGTTGTACTTCGTGGTCCGGTATCTGTTATACCTTTGTTATGATTCTGGACGGACCACAAGTACACGTGTTTAAAAGGTTTAAAGGCTGGAGCTTAAATCCAGGCTGTTTATTCCACGGCCACCTGGAACCAGAGTGACCACCAAATCACCTCATTCTCTTATATACATGTTACTACACAGGCAAACAAAATAGTCCTTGTGATACAACAAAGTAGTCCTTGCAATATCACAACAATAACAGTAGACACAATTATAATATGTAGAGGTGTAGATAGGGGAGACAGCTAGTATCTTTGTTCCCAGCGTGGCATAGCTTGAAGGTGAGAGAGGCAAAGTGTAAAGGAGATGTACAAGGCACCTTTTTTACGCAGGAGGTGATGGGTGCCTGGAACACATGGCCTGGGGCGGTGGTACAGGCAGGTACAATAGTGAAGTTTAAAAAGCTTTTAGATAGACACGTGCATGTGCAGGGAGGGGAGAGAAACGGATCATGTGCATGCAGATGAGATCAGTTTATCTTGGCATTCTGTTCAGCACAGACAATGTGGGCTGAAGGGCCTGCTCCTTTAAGCTGTACTCTTTAATGCTCGAGATTATATGTTCTAATGCACAAATACGAATTGTGTCTGATTGTACCTGAGAGAGCTTTCCTCTGTGCTCATCATAAAGGAGTTTTTTTTGCTGTACAGTCAGACAAAGCAGGACAATTCATCAGTCTGAGTTACTGCATGACACTGTTGCAATTTCCAAGCTTCCTGTGGTAAATTGATTGTGTTCCAGCTCCGCTTTCCCACCTTGTCCCATTCACTCGAGCTCATATGTCACACAGTCAGTGATAGGCCTGCTAACAACTCAGATGTACAAAGTAGCACAGACTTCCAAACATTGCACGCGCACCAGACAATATGCTGCTCTGCTAGTCGAAACTAAGAACGGATAGCTTTGATATTCCGTCGCATGTCTTGGATGCAACGTTACTACAAAAGTTTCACCAAGGAAGTCAGTGGGCAAGAAGGCGACTTTTATCATTCGTTACAGGAAACAAAGTGCATGAATGGAGATGTTAAAGTTACGACATCAAAGTCTGCACGCTTCAGAAAGAAGTCAGTTAAAACACGGCGGCAGCCTCAAATGGAGAAAGCAAAATTCCCGGCAAGCAGGCCCAAGCCAAACCTGCGATCTGATCTCATCGTGTCGGAAGGAACTGCAGATGCCGGTTTAAACCACAGATGAGACACAAAAAGCTGGAGGAACTCAGCGGGACAGGCAGCATCTCTGGAGAGAAGGAATGGGTGACATTACGGGGCGAGACCCTTCTTCAGACTAGTTACGGATAAGGGAAACGAGAGATATAGACGATGATGTAGAGAGATTAAAGAACAATGAATGAAAGATATGCAAAAATGTAACGATGATAAAAGAAACAGGCCATTGTTAGCTGCTTGTTGGGTGAAAACAAGATGATGGTGCAACTTTGGTGGGGGAGGGATAGAGAGAGGGGGAATTTCTCTAACTTCAAGTAACCCCGGCATTCCCTCTCTCTCTATCCGTCCCCCACCAAGGTCGCACCAGCTTCTCATTTTCACCCTACAAACAGCCTTCCTTTATCATCGTTACTTTTTTGCACATCTTTCATTCATTGTTCTTTATCTCTCTACATCATCGTCTATATCTCTCGTTTCCCTTTCCCCTGACTAGTCTGAAGAAGGGTCTCGACCCGAAACGTCACCCATTCCTTCTCTCCAGAGATGCTGCCTGTCCCGCTGAGTTACGCCAGCTTTTTGTGTCGACATCTGATCTCATTGCCTCGACTAAAACAGCACTGCCAGTCAGTCAGTGAGCTGGCAGATTTTGCGGAGCTAATTAAACTGGAAGAGATGGTGCATATATCACGCCAAATGGAGATGATGAAGCACAGATCCGGGGATCTGCATGATAACCATGCCTATTTAATGTCGCCGGGGATAAGAAAGGTGAACATCAAAGAGCTGCAGCTTTTGCCTTTTAGTCCTTGATGACCGGCCCTTTTTTTCCCCGGTTTGCATGTGTTGCATACAGATGTCTGAAATATCGTTATAAAAGCCATGTCATTCTATTAATTACACAAAAGACTTGTGTCGAGCACTAAAGTACATTCATTGCTTGATTACGTTAATAGCTGTGCCTATTATGTTTGTTGACATACTTGAGCTTGCAAATTGCTTGTGTAATGTTTATTGTGCACACGCGCAATAATTCAAGCAACTGTCAGTGGCAAATGAAGACTAAGCTGGTGATGCAAACATCAAATTAGCACAGAATTAAACTTATTCTCCAGCTTATAGCTGTCACCAGCAACCTTCCACTCCAAAGACGTACAGGTATGTAGGTTAATTGACCGGGTAAATGTAAAAAAAAAAAAAATTGTCCCTAGTGTGTGTAGGATAGTGTTAATATGTGGGGATCGCTGGGCGGAGCGGACTCGGTGGGCCGAAGGGCCTGTTTCCGCGCTGTATCTCTAAATCTAAAAAAAAAATAATGGCCTACATTGTGTATTGATTGTGAACGATCAGCCATGATCACATAGAATGGCAGTGCTGGCTCGAAGGGCCGAATGGCCTACTCCTGCACCTATTGTCGATTGCCTATTGTCTATGGTCTACATTACCTCAAGAGAAGAGGCGAATGAAATGGCCGATCCATGTCCTCCAGAGATGCTACCATACCTGCTGTGTCATCCAGCATTTTGTGGCGTTTCTTATACACCAGCATCTGCAGTTTCTTGTGCCGGCAGTGAAATGGGTTGAGGCTTTGGTTTTGATATTCCAAAATTCTCTGCGAAGATTTAATTGGAATGGAAGATAGCGAATGTAATCACGTTATGCAAAAGGAAATGGAGACTAACAGGTTAATTAGCTTGACATCTGTCATGGTGCAAACGTTAAAGGTTAACAGAGGACAGACATTGAGATAAAATTTGAGGTAATCAGGGAAAGACAATGTAGTTTTATAGAAAGGAAATCAAGTTTAACTAAAGTTAGACATGGTGGCTCAGTGACAGAGTTGCTGCCTTACAGCGCCAGAGACCCGGGTTCGATCCTGACTATGGGTGCTGTCTGAAGGTTCTCCCTGTAACCGCATGGGTTTTCTCAAGGGCTCCAGTTTCCTCCCACATTCCAAAGACGTGCAGATTTGTAGGTTAATTGGCTTCTGTAAATTGTTCCTGGGGTGCCCCTAGGGATAGAACGAGTGTACCGGTGATCGATAGTCAGCTCGGATTCAGTGACCTGTGGCTTTTCCCCACGTGCTCCGGTTTCTTTCCGCACTCCAAAGACGTACAGGTTTGTAGCTTAATTTGGCTTTGGTAAAAATTGTAAATTGTCCTGAGTGTATAGAATAATGTTTAGATTTTTTATATTTAGAGTTATAGCGCGGAAACAGGCCCTTCGGCCCACCGGGTCCACGCCGCCCAGCGATCCCCTCACATTAACACTACTAGGGACAATTTAAAAAAAAACATTTGCCCAGCCAATTAACCTACAAACCTGTACCTCTTTGGAGTGTGGGAGGAAACCAAAGATCTCGGAGAAAACCCACGCAGGTCACGGGGAGAACGTACAAACTCCGTACAGACGGCGCCCGTAGTCAGGATCGAACCTGAGTCTCCGGCGCTGCATTCGCTGTAAGGCAGCAACTCTACCGCTGCGCCACCGCTGCGCCAACATTCATCGATCCCCTTACACTAACATTACACTAACGTTACACTAAGGGGATCGATGAATGTTAGTGTAAGGGGATCGCTGGTCGGTGTGGACTCGGTGTGGACAAAGGGCCGATTTCCATGCTGTATCTCTAAACTAAACTAGGGTAAACTAAACTATTGGAGTTCTTTGAAACATTAACGTACGTTGGGGATCAGGAAAAATCAGAGGATATACCGCAAAGAGGCATTTGAGAAGTGCTGCATCAAAAACTATCAGTGAAAACAAAAGCTCTTGACGTGGGAAGTAACACACTGCCATGAATAGATCCTTCCTACAAATGAATAGAAGGTAGGCCGATCAACAGAAAGAGGAGACTAGGCATATCTTTGGTTAGTAAATGTAACACTCCATAGGGATCAGAGCCAGTGCCTCAGCTCTTTGTTCTTTATGGAAGTTACTTGCATGAGGGCACTAAAGGGAGAGTTGCTATATTTTCAAATGAAAGTAAGTTCTTAAGAGGACAGTAAGTCTACAAATGGATACCGATAGGTCTGCGTCTGGGCAAATATTTGGCAAATGTAACGTGGAAATTTTGATGTTTGGGAAAACATATTAAAAGAAGCCTCTATATACTAAAACTCTCGTTTGTTATCTTGTTTGTGACTGAACTTCAGCAAAAACGGTACACGATAGCGCAACAATTTTAGGCCCACCTTACTCACCATTGTCACTTTAGTGATAATGCAAGTAGTTTTATTTAAATCGGTCCTATATATTTTTAAAGTTATTCAGATTTTAAAGTTTAAAAGGAGAGGAGGGGGAGGGGTGGAGGGAGGAGAAAGGGGGGAGTGGGGGAGAAGGGAGAGGGGAGGGGGGGTTGAGGGGGGAGGGGAGGGGGGAGGACAGGGTGCTACACCAATGCAGGAGAGGTTTGGGCCCAACGGGTCCACTTGGTCTAGTATTACCTAAATGGTGAGAGATTGTAAAGCTCTGAGATGCGGAGAGATTGGGAACGTCTTTTAAATGCTGTTATGGTACCGGCCTCAACTACCTTTTCTGGCAGCTGATTCCACAAACCCACCACGCCCTGTGTGAAAAAGTTGCCCCTCAGATTCCCATTAAATCTTTCCCCTCTCACCTTAAACCATGGTTTTTGATTCCCCTACTCTGGGTCCCCTACTGAAGGTCTCGGCCCAAAACGCCACCTATTCCTTCTCTCCAGCTGCCTGTTCCGCTGAGGTACTCCAGCATTTTGTGTCTATATAAGATTACCCGTCAGCCTCCACTGTACGCTGTCACTGTTATTCCTCAGTGAACTCACTCCTTGAACCACTGGAGGTGCATTACTGAGGCCCAGGCAATGGAAGCATTTGTGTCCTTTCTACCTGAGCTCTCTTGCCTCCTCCTCCAGGTGATAGTCTCCAATCTTTCCCAATGTCAGCAGACTCCCAGACATTGTCAGTTTGCATTCTCCAAACCAACCCCTCATCTCGTGATAGGGAGAGCTGGGTGGGGGGGGGGGGGGGGGGGGGAGGGTGATCAGCCGGCGATCATTTAAAAAAAAAGGATTATTGGATGAAAAACATGCAGCTGAATGATAAAGTGCCACTTTGGAACGAGCTGGTAAGTCAGTATTTCTAAATCGCTGTCACCGAGAATAGGCTTACACTGCTTTTATTTGAAGCATCAATAATCAAAGATTCCTCAGGAGACTGAAGAGCTGGTTTGGGAAGAAAAGGAACCTTTGTGAAGCTGTCAATGTTTTATGCCTGGGTGACTGGTAGAAGTCCTCTTGACTTATTTACCACAATGGAAGAGAAATCTTCAATGAAGGTGGGTTTGAAGATCCACTTCGAGAAATAGCCAGTACAACTGTGCACGTAAATACCGTGCCACCTGTCATACTTGCCCTCAGCATTCAGTGCAAGGGGATTTATTTTGTTTACCAGTTCTTTCAGTACAAAGTGTGGATCGAAATTCGCAGGCCTGATTTTATATCTGTCCGACTGTGGCAGTGGAGGTTTAACACAATTGTCGGTTCATTCTCTCTATAGAGTCGTAGAGCCACAGAGTCATACAGCGTGGGTACAGTCACTTCGGCCCAAATGCCCAACCTGTCCCATTTACACTAGCCCCACCTGCCTGCATTTGGTCCATATCCCTTTTCCCTTTGAGAGTGGGGAAGATTCCAACAAGGGGACATAGCTTCAGAATTGAGGGACAAAAATTTAGGGGTAACATGAGGGGTAACTTCTTTACTCAGAGGGTGGTGGCTGTATGGAATGGGCTTCCGGTGGAAGTGGTGGAGGCTGGCTCGATTTTATTATTTAAGAGTAAATTGGATAGGTATATGGATAAGAGGGGATTAGAGGGTTATGGTCTGAGTGCAGGTAGATGAGACTAGGTCAGGGAGAGTGGTCGGCGTGGACTGGAAGGGCCGAATGGGCCTGTTTCCGTGCTGTAGTTGTTAACCTTTCCTATCCATGTACCTGTCCAAATGTTTCTGAAACGTCGCAAAACTACCGGCCTCAACTACCTCCTCCACCAGCTTGTTCCACACACCCACCAACCTCTGTATAAAAAAGTTATCCCTCAGGTTCCTATTCAATCTCTCCCCCCCCCCCCCCCCCCCCCCTCACCTTAAACCTATATCTTTTGGCTCTCAATTCCCCGTATCTTTCAGGCATTTGAATTTGTTGTAGATCGGACATTAATTTGGAAGGCTGACCTTACCTACATAATTTGGATCTTCAGGTAATTTTAACTCAAGGGGCTGCTGACCACATAGGAACATTGAAATTCATGGCCAGATCTTCACTAAGATCTGGCAACGATTTCTCTAACTTCAAGTAAACGTTGCTTTCCCTCTTCAGCGGGTAGTCCATAGAGCTCAGAGGACCATCGGAACACAGCTACCAGCCTTGGAGGGCATCTACAACACACGATGCCTCAGAAAAGCCACCAGCATCCACAAAGACTCTTTACACCCCTGCAACAGTCTGTTCGAACTTCTACCATCGGGCAGACAATACAAGGCCTTCTACGCCCGCACCTCCAGACTCAGGAACAGCTTCATCCCCAGGGACATAGCTGCTATGAACCGGTCCTGCTGAGCCGGATGGTCACATCGCACAGTGATCCGGCACAGATCTACTTGCACTTTATTCTGTTTTAAAACTGTTACAATTTGTTTCATTGGGTTGTTTAAATTAATACTGACTAGCTCATTAAATTATTGCATCGTATGGGAGGCGCATTCCCAATCTCGTTGTACCCCTGTACAATGACAATAAAGATATATTGTATTGTATTGTATTGTATTGTATTGTATTGTATTGTTCTACGTCCCTCCCCCACCCTGGTTTTCTGACTAGTTTCACTGTTCTCCAGATTAATTTTACTGTTTGTGCGCCTCGTTGTCACCTTCCCCTTGGCCAGCAATGAACCATTCTACATTTCCTTAACATCGTCTGCTTTGTTATGTCTTTTCATGCCTTACCCTTCCATATCTCTGTGCCTCCCTCTCCCCTGACTCTCAGTCTGCAGAAGGGTCTCGACCTGTAACGTCACCCATTCCTTCTCTCCAGAGATGCTGCCTGTCCCGCTGAGTTACTCCAGCATTTTGTGTCTATCGTCACTGAGACGACTGGTCTATGCAACTCCACCCCTGTCTTACCTCGTGTCCCGCTGAGACTTTCATTCCTGCTCTGCCACTGGTCTAATTTACGGCACGGGCAGCAGAAGTTTGGTTGGCATTTGGGTTGGGGCAGGTGAATAGAAGGAGAGCAGTCAGACTTTTTGAGGGCTCTCAGGTCTGTAGACAGTAAAGGTGCAGGGAAAGGGTTTCAGCATGAAAACCACTCTGGCCACACCATGGACCCTTGGGGTGCCTCTCACAGTGCTTGCCTCTCCCTTGACTGCTGGTCCCTTCATCCTATTTCTTACCCTACAGCAAGGATTCGGGCTCTCAGGAGGTTCCGGCTGCAACAAATCCCAGCCTCATTCACTGGCCACCTTGTCCTGCCTTCCACATGTACAGGAAGCTGTGAGATAAAGTACCTGATAACTTAAATGCGCCTCAACGTTCTCCATCTACTCAACGTTCACTTTCCTGCCAACATTCAACAAGTAATATAGGAAACCTAAACATCGTCTCTGAAATCAGTTCCTGGTGGAGGCGAGTGGAGGGGTGGTGAGTCATAAGGTCATGTCACAAGGAATAGGAGTAGAATTAGGCCATTTGGCCCTAATCCGCCATTCAATCATGGCTGATCTATCTCTCCCTCCTAACCCCATTCTCCTGCCTTCTCCCCATAACCTCTGACACCCGTACTAATCAAGAATCTATCTATCTATCTCTGCCTTAAAAATATCCACTGACTTGGCCTCCACAGCCTTCTGTGGCAACGAGTTCCGCACATTCGCCAGTGGAAGCTAGTCACGGGAAGTGGGAAAATAGCACAGTAGCACAAGTGCCTGCTTCCAGTTTTGATGGAGGAGGTATAGAGGCAGGAGATCGCTCTGCTTGTGGGTGTGGTTGGTTATTCAACCATCATAATGACCCGCAACAAGCCTTCCATTGAGGAACATAGAAACATAGAAAATAGGTGCAGGAGTAGGCCATTCGGCCCTTCGAGCCTGCACCGCTATTCAATATGATCAAGGCTGATCATCCAAATCAGTATCCCGTACCTGCCTTCTCTCCATACCCCCTGATCCCTTTAGCCACAAGGGCCACATCTAACTCCCTCTTAAATACAGCCAATGAACTGGCCTCAACTACCTTCTGTGGCAGAGAATTCCACAGATTCACCACTCTCTGTGTGAAAAAAATGTTCTCATCTCGGTCCTAAAAGACTTCCCCCTTATCCTTAAACTGTGACCCCTTGTTCTGGACATCCCCAACATCGGGAACAATCTTCCTGCATCTAGCCTGTCCAACCCCTTAAGAATTTTGTAAGTTTCTATAAGATCCCCCCTCAATCTTCTAAATTCCAGCGAGTACAAGCCGAGTCTATCCAGTCTTTTTTCATATGAAAGTCCTGCCATCCCAGGAATCAATCTGGTGAACCTTCTCTGTACTCCCTCCATGGCAAGAATGTCTTTCCTCAGATTAGGAGACCAAAACTGTACGCAATACTCCAGGTGTGGTCTCACCAATGCCCTGTACAACTGCAGCAGAACCTCCCTGCTCCTATACTCAAATCCCCTCGCTATGAATGCCAACATACCATTCGCTTTCTTCACTGCCTGCTGCACCTACATGCCTACTTTCAATGACTGGTGCACCACGACACCCAGGTCTCGTTGCATCTCCCCTTTTCCTAACCGGCCACATAGTTGGATCGTTGAGATTCTCGGCGGTCAGGAAAGCCAAAGGAAGGGAGTGACTGCTGCTTGAAACATACATCCAAGGGAACTGCAGATGCTGGTTAATATAGAAGAGGACACAGAGCGCTGGAGTAACTCAGCGGGTCAGGCAGCATCTCTGGAGAACATGGATTGGTCGACGTTTCGGGCCGAGACCCTTCACTCTCCAATATCGCTCGTGGGAATAATGGAAAACTATGGATGTCATACACTCGGATCCCCGGAACACGTCCATTGTCAAGCCAATTATTTATTAATATATGCACAAGGACAGCGAGGTGCAGGTAAACCAAAAATCAGCTGTTTCTAGCGGCAACGTTGGGTTCAGATAACACACAAAAAATTATACCAGACAGTGAAAAGAAAAAGACTGTAAAAAACAGTGCGGAAAAAACATAGTAAGATAACAAGTGCCTGGAAGTGCAAGAGGAGGTCCATAGTGTTCCACTGCTGAGGTTGGATTAGCATTGTAACCTGATGGCTGTCAGAACGTAGTTGTCCTGCACCAGTGGATGTGCGACTTCAGGCTCCCGGGACCTCCTTCCTGATGGTAGCAGCGGGAAGAGGGCATGCTCTGGGTGATGGGAAACGTGCCCATGGACGCCACCTTCTCGAGGAAGCGTTGGGAATTGAAAAGTCAATAAACATGCAGATTTTACTCGCTCGATCTAGCCATCTATACTCGCAGAGGGAACCTTCCTCAAGCTCATGTTGCTGTGAGAGACCTGCATGGTCTTGTCAGTTCAATTAGCACTGGCTTTAATTGCCAGCATTCACTTCACCAATGGAGTAACATAGGCACTCTGAACGTTCACACTAATATGTGCTAAAAACAGCCTCTTGATAAATTGAACTGTATTAATTTGCATGGCATATCTTTCTAAGTGAACTCAACAGATAAGAGGCTTTCCTAGCACAATAATGGGAAAAGAAATACCAAAGTAAAATACTTTTATAATCAAATAAGAATAGAAAATGTGCTTGCTTTGTGAGATAAAGTCATTCTACCAGTGACATTTGTAAATTTCTGAAGCTTGACAAGCACATTTAAAAGACAATACATGTATTTCCCAAATGTATCGGAAGCAACTGGAGATACTGGTTCTGGTCCTGGTTCTGGCTGATTACTGCACAAGCACCTCATAAGTGGTGATCTCGTGCAAGTCGGAGTGAGTAGAGTAGTGATTAAATTTTGAAATGGGCCTTTTTGAGCAAGTTGGGGAGATCTGGTTGCTTTCTAAATTACTTAACATTGGGAGCGGCACGTGTGTTGGGTGGTAACATATTCCATTCCTTATCGTCCTTGGGTAAAGGGAATATTGGTAGCAAAGTTTATTGAAATTCAGCGAGTTGATGATGTGGGGACGGGTATTTTGTCTTGTTTCGTGGCGGTTGGTGCTCTGGGATGACGGAAGATTTGATGGCGTGATTTTGTGAATCTCCTTGAATATTGCAATAAGTCTTAGCCTGATTCTGCGGAGGTCTAGAGTATCCCTGAAGAAGTTTACACTGAAGATGGACACAAAATGCTGGAGTAACTCAGCGGGACAGGCAGCATCAAGAGTCTCAGTCTGAAGAAGGGTCTCGACCCAAAACGTCACCCATTCCTTCTCTCGTGAGATGCTGATGGTCCTGCTGAGTTACTCCAGCATTTTGTGACTATTTCCTAATGTCATCATTTTTTCTTTGCACAGAGAAAATAGATACAACCCCTAAGTCAGCATCAGCTCCTCCTCCTGTCTCCCATCAGTCAAGCTTTTAATGGTTACCCAAAGAACCACAGCTGCCAGCTTGCACACTATTTACTTCCTCGTGACGTCTTTCTCCATTTGAGCTGGAAATCAGTAGACTTGACTAAAGCACTTTGATCTGCCCAAAACATTTGGTCTTCCAATGTTAGGAGAAATGCGTAAGTGAATTTTGTCAATTGGGATATTTTAGATTGTAGATGGACACAAAATGCTGGAGTAACTCAGCGGGACAGGCAGGATCTCTGGATAGAAGGAATGGGTGATGTTTTGGGTCGAGACCCTCCTTCAGACTCAAGGAGGGTCTTGACCCGAAATGTCACCCTTTCCTTCTCTCCAGAGATGCTGCCTGACCCGCTGAGTTACTCCAGCATTTTGTGTCTATCTTTGGTTTAAACCAGCATCTGCAGTTCCTTCCTACACATCCAGACTGCAAGTGTACGTGCCGAGAGACACATTGAAGCTTGCTACAGCCCCTGCAAAGGCTTTACGGGGTAGGTGCACAGTCTAAGGTCCTGTCATGGGTCATGGGTAACACCCTCTCAAGCACTTCATGGGTGTATTGTTGAAGGAGTAAACATGGTATTGGTGCATCGTATCCAGAAGGTACTGGCTTGATGACACAATTCTTAAAACAATGGCTTGTACTGATTGCATTGTATTTCCTGTACGCATTTTATTGAATAAAGTTTATTTTTGAAAAAGAGTAGAATTTAGTGTGGTGGTGCAGGAAACTGCCCTGAATCCCATTGTTGATTGAATCGAGGAGCAAAAGATGGCGGAAGCAAAGAACTGAAGCCACTGGAAAGGAAACATCTGATTGATTAAATACTCTCACAGGTTACAAGACCTTGATGTCGTGGGTTGAAGAGGTACTTTGCCATCCTTGCCTGCCTCGTGTTCTTCCTTTGCCTGTATACATTTTTTATTTGCAGTGTTTAACATACGGAACACTGTGCTTCATAACTGTAATTTAAATGCATAAAATATTTATGAAGAACAGAATTATTTATAAATCTCCAGACGAAGATATGGACTTCCATTCTTTCATGTGGAACCAATTTATTGAGTTACAAGCAAGTAATTATCGACTCATTAGATATTAAAGGTTCTTAAAATTGAATTTTTTTAAATAACTGGTTACTTATGAGGAGCATAATAGAAAAAAAATCCAATGCATCGCAGAAACAATTTGAAGCCTTTAACATAACAATTGAAAATTCTCAGAATAAGCAACTGCTTAAAGGACGGAAGGAAAGGCTTAGTGTTTTAGTCAGGGACTCTGCCCTTAAGTGTGGAGGCGAACTGCTCAGAGGTGATTCCAGGAAATATGTCTCTGCACAAAGGATAATCTGGAGTACTGTCCTTCAAAGTGCGATTGCACCTCAGTCAACTAAAAATATATAAACTAAGATCAATGGATTTTTGATCAGTGATGATCTTAAGGGTTACAGAATATAAATGAAAGTAAAGTGCGAATCAGCCATGTTTTGATTAAAATGTTGAACAGGTTTGTTTTTAGAGATACAGCGTGGAAACAGGCCCTTCGGCCCACCGAGTCCGCGCCGCCCAGCGATCCCCGCACACTAACACTATCCTACACACACTAGGGACAATTTTTACATTTACCCAGTCAATTAACCTACATACCTGTACGTCTTTGGAGTGTGGGAGGAAACCGAAGATCTCGGAGAAAACCCACGCAGGTCACAGGGAGAACGTACAAACTCCCTACAGACGGCGCCCGTAGTCAGGATCGAACCTGAGTCTCCGGCGCTGCATTCGCTGTAAGGCAGCAACTCTACCGCTGAGCCACCGTGCTGCCGGTTTGAGGGCCGCATGCTTTACGACCCTTCCTGCACTTCTTTCACAACCATGTCTCCATTAGATGTAACCATTAAAGCTATCACGTGTTTTCTATGAGCTTCTGGTATTGTTATTTGAATGTTCTCCATTTTTCTTCAAAGCAAGTTGTGCTGCAATTATAATTAAAACCACAACGTACTTGTGCTATAACTCCAGGATATAAGCTAAGAAAGCCAAGCCCAAAGCCAAAGTATTATCTGACTATCTAAACCAACTTACAATGAATAACTCCGTATGCAAAAAAACCCAGCTACCTACATATTAACTAGCTCTTTAAAAAGAACTGAATCCTGTGTGTGCAAGCATATCATTGGGGTTATCAAGTGGCAACCTCCGTTCATTGGTGTTTCGTTGAGTTAGGCCCACGACACCTCGAGAAGGCTCAACAGTTGGATCTGGTGTCCCAGATCAACCCCTTCAATACCTGCTCACGCCACCTATGCTACCAGTATCTACTAAATACTCTTGTTGATTCCTTGAGTCTGATTATAAGAATCCTTTTACAATTTGATTGATAAAAAAAAACAGGATGGAAACAGGCACTTCGGCTCACCAAGTCCACGACAACCACTGTACACACTATTCTACGTTATCCCATTTTCATATCCACTCCCTGCACACCAGGGGCCAATTAACATACTTAAGATGTTAGAGGGAACCAGAGTACCTGGAGCAAACCCACGCAGTCACAGGGAAAACATGCAAATTCCACACAGATAGCAACCAAGGTCAGGATCGAACCCGGATCTCTGACACTGTGAAGCAGCAGTTCTACCAGCTGTGACACTGTGCCACCCTCAGTTTCATCATATGAAGTCACATGTGCCCAAAACCGAGGAGAGAATGGTTTATGTGAGAAGGAACTGCAGATGTTGGTTTAAAGTTAAACCAAAGATAGACACAAAAAGCTCGAGTAACTCAGCGGGACAGACAGTATCTCTGGAGAGAAGGAATGGGTGAGGTTTCGGGTCGAGGCCCTTCTTCAGACTGGTTAGGGATCAGGGAAACGAGAGATACAGATGGTGAAGTGGAGAGACAAAGAACAATGAATGAAAGATGTGCAAAAAAGAAACGATGATAAAGGTGTTTGTAGGGCGATAATGAGAAGCTAGTGCGACTTGGGTAGGGGAGGAATAGAGAGAGGGAATGCCGGGGCTACCTGAAGTTAGAGAAATCAAGATTCATGCCACTGGGCTGTAAGCTGCCCAAGAGAAATATGAGATGCTGTTCCTCCAATTTGCGTCAGGCCATGTTTTGTTGACACCTCTCATATAAGAGAAGGGCATTCTACTTAACCCTCAAAGGTTCAGTGTCACACATTGTGCTCCTGCGGAATGGGAACACATGTCCATGTTTTACACTGATGCGGATGGTGGACACAGATGAGGGCCTGTTTCCAAACTTTATTAATCTATTAAGGCACACTATTCGGCCAACACCTCTCCAGTCTTCTATCTGCACCATCCACCAGGCATCTTGCCATCATTAACCATGACCTCCGCTGTTCAACTGTAGAGCTTCCAGCCACCTCCTGCCTAAATGATGTTGCATTCTGCAAAAAAGAATCTCTTGCATTTATGTAGCACTTCTCTTGCAAATGCACCAAGTTGCTTCAGAATTAATAAGCTGTTTTTAATGCGCATGAAATTGCAGCGAATGTTGGACAAGAGTCCAGACCATCACACAAACCGAACGCCTTCTATTGACTTCATTTATACCTCACGCTGCCTCGGCAAGGCCATTTATACCTCGCGCTGCCTCACGCTGCATCGGCAAGGCCAGCATTGCATGCTACCTAATGCCAGCAGCATCATCAAGGATGAGTCCCTCTTCTCCCCTCTCCCCTCTCCCATCAGGCAAAAGGTACAAAAGTGGGAAAACGCACACCTCCAGATTCAGGGGCAGTTTCTTCCCAGCTGTTAGCAGGCAACTGGCCCATCCTACCACAAGCAGACAGCAGTGCTGAATTACTATCTATCTCTTTGATGACCCTTGGGCTATCTTAGATTGGTCTTTGCTGGTTTTACCTTGCACTAAACAATCTTCCCTTATCATGTATCTATACACTGTAAATGGCTCGATTGTAATCATGTATTGTCTTTCTGCTGATTAGGTAGCATGCAATGCAAGCTTTTCACTGTATCTTTGACACTGTATGTGTGTCAAAGCAGCCACAGCCAGACATAAAAACAGCTTTTTTTCCGCGAGTAGTAGCTCTACTCAATAACCAAAAGCCTGTAGTCTCTTTTTGCTCTGGTTTATCACACACACATGTTTAAACCATAATGTGTATTCTTAATGTTTTAATGTTTTATGCTTTATTCTTAATTGTTTACTGTATGTTCGTGTTGTTACTTGCGAGCGGAGCACCAAGGCACATTCCTTGTATGTGTACATACTTGGCCAATAAACTTATTAATTAATCAATCAATCAATTAATTCATTCATTCATTAACTAATTAATTAATTGATTGATTGATTGATTGATTCATGAATTAATTAATGAATTCTTGGTACATGTGACAATAAACTAAAGTGAACAGAACGGAACTGAACTGCATGCACTGTTGTCTTAGAGCAAGCCCAGCATCCAATTTGTGCACTGCGAATGTCCACTCTATCAGGAGGATAATGACCAGATAAATTGGAGACACAAGGAACTGCAGATGCTCGAATCTTAAACAAAGCGCTATGTTCTGGAGGAACTCGGCAAGTCAGGCCGCGTCTCTGCAGAAGGGTCCTGGCCAGAAATGTTGCCTATCCATTCCCTCCAGAGATGCTGCCTGACCCGCTGAGTTCCTCCAGCTCTTGACGTTTTGCTAATCTGTCTTAGAATGATAAATATTCACCAGAGTGCCGTAACAATCTGCACTTGTGATCCTACAACAAAAAAAGCCGATGGAAGGTTTTATATCCCCTTCGAGAGTGCTTGTTAGGTTTGTAGTTTAATGCCTTTTACAAAAGACCATGCCACCATCAAAACAGCACCTTCCCATTGCCGCGCTGGTCTGTCACCCTGTATCTTGTGCTCAAGTCTCTGTGATGTGATGTTCTGAATCATGGTGAGAGAGCAACCATGTGAGTCACAGTCAGTTGACATCAGGAACATCCTTCAAAAAAGTAATTATTTTAAAAGCTTTTAGACCATGTTCTGTCTGCATGACAATCCAATCAAATATTGTCTGCGGATAAAATATGTCTTAAACTGCCATTCCCCAGTCTCCTCAGTTTGCTAAAAGCACGGTCTTGACAGTTTACGGTTTTTTATTTATTTTTTGACTTGTAAAATGTAATCCCCTTTACATGATCAGACTTAATGACCTTAGTATCGTACTGTGTAAAGCTATTTTGTGCTGTGAAGGACAGCGTGGCGTTCGAGGTAGATGGGGTTGCAGCCATTTCTCAGATGCACTGTGGTTACCTGGGCATTCAGTGTAATGCATAGGGCAGCAGCACAATCTTTACGATGTGCAGCAAGTGCCCAGACACCCTCACCCCTCCCATTCTGATTCAAGCATCCAAAAAAGTATCTGTGTCTGAAGAATGCTTCAGGCCTTTGATGAAAACAGATGGAGGTTTCAACGCTCTTTGTTTAAACTCTATTGGTGTCTCTGGTGTCCTAGTGCATCAGTCACTGAAAGGAAGCATGCAGGTACAGCAGGCAGTGAAGAAAGCCAATGGAATGTTGGCCTTCATAACAAGAGGAGTTGAGTATAGCAGCAAAGAGGTCCTTCTGCAGTTGTACAGGGCCCTAGTGAGACCGCACCTGGAGTACTGTGTGCAGTTTTGGTCTCCAAATTTGAGGAAGGATATTCTTGCTATTGAGGGCGTGCAGCGTAGGTTTACTAGGTTAATTCACGGAATGGCGGGACTGTCGTATGTTGAAAGACTGGAGCGACTGGGCTTGTATACACTGGAATTTAGAAGGATGAGAGGAGATCTTATCGAAACGTATAAGATTATTAAGGGGTTGGACACGTTAGAGGCAGGAAACATGTTCCCAATGTTGGGGGAGTCCAGAACAAGGGGCCACAGTTTAAGAATTAGGGTATAGGCCATTTAGAACGGAGATGAGGAAAAACTTTTTCCAGTCAGAGAGTTGTGAATCTGTGGAATTCACTGCCTCAGAAGGCAGTGGAGGCCAAGTCTCTGAATGCATTCAAGAGAGAGCTAGATAGAGCTCTTAAGGATAGCGGAGTCAGGGGGTATGGGGAGAAGGCAGGAACGGGGTACTGATTGAGAATGATCAGCCATGATCACATTGAATGGCGGTGCTGGCTCGAAGGGCTGAATGGCCTACTCCTGCACCTATTGTCTATTCATTTATAGATTGCTTATTGACCATCCGTAAATAGGCTTTAGGACAGGATGCTGAGCCACTACCTTGAACTGCTGCAATCTGTCGTGAAGCGTCACAGCACCTGAGACCCATGTTCCACCCTAACCTTGGGTGCTGTCTGTGCGGAGTTGGCACGTGCCTGTGGGGCCCATCACGCTCTTAATTGCAGCTCAGATCGGGGCAGGCACAAGAACATCTCAAAGAGCTGTGGTGAGTTTCTCAAACAAGAAGGCTGATTCGAGGCCAATAACAGTGTGCCCTGGCAAACACTCAGAGGGAACCCAAGGTGTTTCAAAGATTCACAGCATCCACCGTCTCTTATATTCTGTGTTTCAATGATTACACGCGGATATTACACTTTTGAAATAATGCATCAGTTACCCATGCTTTTGTAATCATCCATCCTTGTTTTCTCTCGCTTAGAGTAACCTTCAACTTTCTGTGTCCTCTTAATTAATTAAAAAAACATCCTCCTATTTACTTGACATGTGGTTGTCATAAAGATGCCTCATATCATGATTAGTTTTATTGCTCGAAGCCTTGTTTACAACATCCTATGCTCATCTTTATTCCAATTAGTTATGCCTTGTAGTCTTAAACGCCTCCTAAATCTATCGACTGCCTCTCCTGACATGACCTCTAAGTTACCTTCGCCACGTTGGCCTCTCTTCTCATCAGGCTTCCCCAGTATTTATGTATCATGATACAAGCCTGGAATTTTGCATTTATAGTTTCCAGCCTTTTTTTGCATCAAACACGATCCAGGAACAGCCGAGGTTTAGACCCACCCTAGCTTGCATAGCTGTTGTTTCCCTGTACCCCTGTGACCTTTCATATCCGTTGCTCCCTAAAACCCCATGACCTTGGGATGACCTGAACAGACAAAGGCCGACATTGACCGTCTTAAGTGCAAGCTCGTTACGAACAGCACCTACGTCATAAACTGCCTCCCACACGTCCTCGTGGCATGTTACAATCCTTTATTCTGAGTAATCAGCCTGCCTGATTTGGCCTAATGTCACTGTGGAAGCAATCACTTCCCTCACCGAGATATCTGACAGTATTACCGCGAGGCCCACATACTGGGAAAGATGAGTAAAGTAGCACACATGACATTCCACATAATAGAATTGTGTTCCATGTCGGAATGTCCTGGAGGTCAGAGATTAGTACTGATATTAATTTCCACAGTTTTATGTCTGTGTTAATGCTATTAGAAGCAGATCATATTGTCTTTTAGCACACAGTTACTGCCGGTTTCTCGCAGCAAGCCCTGACTCTGTTGCATAATTGCTTAGCAATGACAGCATTGATTGCTCGGGTCATTTCGAGGCGCCAATTAAAGAACCGTGAAGGGCACGTCTATGCTAACTGCCTGGTGAAGTACGGTGGCAAATGGAATTTTCCAATTAACGGCAGCAAGCAGCATCACCTTAAAACAGCATGAAGTCGACCGTCTAAGTGTGCAACATTAGCCTCTTGGGTATTTTGCGTGTTCATTTAGGAAGGACAAATGACGGCAGCTGGATGGTAGGAAAAGAACCGGAGAGGGTGCATGGGTGGGAAGGAACAGTAGATGCTAATTCACACCGAAGAAAGGCACAAAATGCTGGAGTAACTCAGCGGGACAGGCAGCATCTCTGGAGGGAAGGAATGGGTGTCGTTCTGGGTCAAGACTCTTGTTCAGGCCGAGAGTCAGGGGAGAGGGAGACACAGAGATAAGGAAGTGTAAGGCGTGAGAAGGAGACATCAAAGGGGATGTCGATCAAGTGAAATGAAGAATAGATCATTGTTAGACAATAGACAATAGACAATAGGTGCAGGAGGAGGCCATTCAGCCCTTCGAGCTAGCACCGCCATTCAATGTGATCATGGCTGATCATTCTCAATCAGTACCCCGTTCCTGCCTTCTCCCCATACCCCCTGACTCCGCTATCCTTAAGAGCTCTATCTAGCTCTCTCTTGAATGCATTCAGAGAATTGGCCTCCACTGCCTTCTGAGGCAGAGAATTCCACAGATTCACACCTCTCTGACTGAAAAAGTTTTTCCTCATTTCAGTTCTAAATGGCCTACCTCTTATTCTTAAACTGTGGCCCCTTGTTCTGGACTCCCCCAACATTGGGAACAACTTTCCTGCCTCTAGTGTTAGCTGGGAGAAGGTGACAACGAAACAAACAGAGATAAAATGTAATCAAGGTGTTTGGGTGATGGTTTATAGGATGTCAGGGTAACCTATCAATTTTCACCCGGTGAATTCTGAACCCAGTGTCCAGAGCAGAGGCCTAGAGCTTCTATATGAAATGGATGGAGTCAGATTGAGACACTTCTGTGTTGACATACTTGTCTACATTTCCATTTAGGTGCTATTTCAGTAGTGGTGGAAAAGAACAGTGTGGTAAATTCTTTGTCAGTCTGCTACACTGACCTGGAGGACAAGTGGATGTTTGGCGTTTTAGAGTTTAGAGATACGTCGTGGAAACAGGCCCTTTGGCCCATCAAGTCCATGCTGTCTATTGATCGCCCGTTCACACTCGTTCTATGTTATCCCACTTTTGCATCCATCTCCTACACGCCAAGGGCCATTTACAGAGAACAATGAACCTACAAAGCTGTACATCCGTGGGTTATGGGAGGAAACCGGAGCACCCGGTGGGAACCCATGCGGTCACAGAGAAAACGTGCAAACACCACACAGACAGAGCCTGAGGTCAGGATTGAACACAGGTCTCTGGCGCTGTTTACCAGCCGCACCACTGTGCTGCCCCAAATGCTTACTGTATATTCTGTCTAGGTTCAAGTGTCAGGGATAGTGGATGAATGGAAACGTGTTCATTCTATGTGCAATGGTCCGTAGATTTAGCTGCTCCCACACATTCATGTGCATCTACTAGATTTTGAATGGATTTCTATTAGATAGTATGACACAGACACTACAACATGGCAACACATCCTGTGGCCACACAAGCCTTTGTTGCTGTTGCTCCTCAAAAGCCCTGACCTCGCAGTTTCAGGAGATTGTGATGTTTGGTTCTCCTCTTTCTCTTCATCAACTTGTTAAACCTTATTGTTAACGTTGATTTGATCTCTGCTTTGATCAGTAGCTCTGTTAATACATTCAACTGCTGAAGATCTGCCCTCATGGGCAGAAATAATGCACAGTCCAATCAGCCTTTCCAACAAAGATCAAGCAATAACTTGACTAGAGAGGTAAACCCAAGGTAATCTGGGAAATTTAGTGGTTGAAACAGTTATGCAAGGTCATGCATTGAATTTCTCCAGATACAATTGAACGATGCTGTAAAAGCCACTTGACATTTTCAAAGAGAGAAAGGGAGAGAGAGAGAGAGGGAGAGAGGGGGAGAGGGAGAGAGGGGGGGGAGAGGGAGAGAGGGAGAGAGGGAGAGAGGGGTAGTGGGGGAGAGGGGGAGAGGGGTAGAGGGGTAGAGGGAAGGAGGGAGAGAGAGGGAGATGGAGAGGGTGAGAGGGAGAAAGGGAACGAGGGAGTGAGAGAGAGAGGGAGAGAGGGAGGGAGAGGGAGGGAGAAAGGGAGAGAGGGGGAGTGGGAGAGAGGAAGAGAGGGGGAGAGGGAGAGAGGGGGGAGGGGGAGAGAGGGAGAGAGAAATAAATAAACAGAGCAAAGTTAGAGGAGAAGGAGAGGCCAACTGAGAAAGTGTGTAAGCTGAAAAGCCTAATATGGGGGGGGGGGGGGGGGGGGGGGGCGGTGATGGGGGAAGAAGATATTGCTGCACCTTCTTTAAAAAGCATTGGAAAAAATCATTGTAGATAATTTCAATAGTTTGCAATTATTGCTCTGCTGGAACATGATTGTTGAGTTGTAATTCTATACCTTTGAATTAAATGAAGCATGAATTTATAAATATTTTAATATCTATAAACAATATTAAAAAATGGTAAGACAATCCAATGCTTTCGTGTTTGAAAAAGCATTACGAGCTCACAATTCTGATTCCCTATCAATAATTCAGATAATCTGGTGTTATTTGGTATTGTGTTTGTGATATTTTGCATACTTGAACTAATTTAAAGTATTATTTCAGTCCTAACGATAGTGCATAGGGAATTGTGCTTTTAACTAGGAATTGTTCTTTTAACAAACTTTCCATTTTTACACATTTGGATGTGAAAGACATATGCACCAAATTTGCATCCTTACCAGATTCAAACTTAAACATGTATTTGTGAATACCTAAAATTAGACATTTTGTCATTAATTTAAATTAAGTGCTGTTAGACAATAGACAATAGACAATAGACAATATGTTGTCTATTACTGTTGAGTAAGTTCATGGCTTCATTCACCTGCATTTGACCAATTTTATGGTTTGTACCTTTTAAATAATGGGACTAGATCTTAAGAAGATGCATCTCCTCATGTGGAGTTGAAAACTAAGGGACAAAATGTGTAAGAAAGAACTGCAGATGCTGGTTTAAATCGAAGGTAGACACAAAACGCTAGAGTTTACACGTTCTCCCTGTGACCATGTGGGTATCCTCCAGGTGCTGCGGTTTCCTCCCCTATCTCAAAGACATGCGGTTTGGTAGGTTAGTTCACTGCTTGAAATTGACCCTTGTGTGTAGATGAGTGGTAAAATTTGTGGAGAATTGGTAACAATATGGAGAGAATAAAGTTGGATTCGATTAGCGTAGGATTAGTATAAATGGGTGGTTAATGATCAACGAGGCCTCGGTGGGACAAAAGGACTTGTTCTGCGCTGTAGATAGACACAAAAAGTGAGACAGGCAGCATCTCTGGAGAGAAGGAATGGGTGACGTTTCGGGTCGAGACCCTTCTTCAGACTGGTACCTTCGAAAATTAAGGAACGTAGTTTCAGAATGAGGCATTAGCCATTTCAGTAGAGATGGTGAGAATCTCTACTTCTTTGGAATTAGAGTCATACAGCATGGAAACAGGCCCTTCGATCTGACTCATCCATGCTGAAAAATATGTCCACATATGCTAAGCACTATTTGCCAGTGTTTAACCCATATCATCTGAACCTTTCCTATCCACATACAGTGCCCTCCATAATGTTTGGGACAAAGACCCATCGTTTATTTATTTGCCTCTGTACCCCACAATTTGAGATTTGTAATAGAAAAAAATCACATGTGGTTAACGTGCACATTGTCAGATTTTATTAAAGGCCATTTTTATACATTATGGTTTCAGCATGTAGAAATGTTTATACATAGTCCCCCAATTTCAGGGCACCATAATGTTTGGGACACTGGCTTCACAGGCGTTTGTAATTGCCCAGGTGTGTTTAATTGCCTCCGTAATGCAGGTATAAGAGAGCTCTCAGCACCTCGTCTTTCCTCCAGTCTTTCCATCACCTTTGGAAACTTTTATTGCTGTTTATCAACATGGGGACCAAAGTTGTGCCAATGAAAGTCAAAGAAGCCATTATGAGACTGAGAAACAAGAATAAAACTGTTAGAGACATCAGCCAAACCTTTGGCTTACCAAATCAACTGTTTGGAACATCATTAAGAAGAAAGAGAGCACTGGTGAGCTTACTAATCGCAAAGAGACTGGCAGGTCAAGGAAGACCACCACAGCTGATGACAGAAGAATTCTCTCTATAATAAAGAAAAATCCCCAAACACCTGTCTGACAGATCAGAAACATTCTTCAGGAGTCAGGTGTGGATTTGTCAATGACCACTGTCCGCAGAAGACTTCATGAACAGGAATACAGAGGCTACACTGCAAGATGCAAACCACTGATTAGTCACAAAAATAGGATGGCCAGGTTACAGTTTGGCAATAACTAATTAAAAGAGCACCATCAGTTCTGGAAAAAGGTCTTGTGGACTGGTGAGACGAAGATTAACTTACATCAGAGTGATGGCAAGAGCAAGGTTTGGAGGAGAAATGGAACTGCCCAAGATCCAAAGCATACCACCTCATCTGTGAAACACGGTGGTGGGGGTGTTATGGCCTGGGCATGTATGGCTGCTGAAGGTACTGGCTCACTTATCTTCATTGATGATACAAATGCTGATGATAGTAGCATAATGAGTTCAGAAGTGTATAGGCACACCCTATCTGCTCAAGTTCAAACAAATGCCTCAAAACTCATTGGCCAATGGTTCATTCTACAGCAAGACAGTGATCCCAAACATACTGCTAAAGCAACAAACAAAATTTTCAAAGCTAAAAAACGGGGAAAATTCTTGAGTGGCCAAGTCAATCACCTGATCTGAACCCAATTGAGCATGCCTTTTAGTATAAGAAAATAACTGCAGATGCTGGTACAAATCGATTTATTCACAAAATGCTGGAGTAACTCAGCAGGTCAGGCAGCATCTCGGGAGAGAAGGAATGGGTGACGTTTCGGGTCGAGACCCTTCGGTGATGTTTCGGGTCGAGACCCTTCTCTGTCATGGGCCTCCTCCAGTGCCATAGTGAGGCCCGCCGGAAATTGGAGGAGCAGCACCTCATATTTCGCCTGGGCAGTTTGCAGCCCAGTGGTATGAACGTCGACTTCTCCAACTTTAGATAGCTCCTCTGTCCCTCCCTTCCCCTCCTCCTTCCCAGATCTCCCTCTATCTTCCTGTCTCCACCTATATCCTTCCTTTGTCCCACCCCCGACATCAGTCTGAAGAAGGGTCTCGACCCGAAACGTCACCCATTCCTTCTCTCCCGAGATGCTGCCTGACCTGCTGAGTTACTCCAGCATTTTGTGAATAAATGAGCATGCCTTTTATATGCTGAAGAAAAAACTGAAGGGGACTAGCCCCCAAAACAAGTGTAAGCTAAAGATGGCTGCAATATAGGCCTAGCAGAGCATCACCAGAGAAGACACCCAGCAACTGGTGATGTCCATGAATCGCAGACTTCAAGCAGTCATTGCATGCAAAGGATATGCAACAAAATACTAAACATGACTACTTTCATTCACATGACATTGCTGTGTCCCAAACATTATCATGCCCTGAAATGGGGGTACTATGTATAAACACTGCTGTAATTTCTACACGGTGAAACCAAAATGTATAAAAATGGCCTTTATTAAAATCTGACAACGTGCACTATAACCACATGTGAATTTTTCTTTCACAAATCTCAAATTGTGGAGTACCCAAAACGTCACCCATTCCTTCTCTCCAGAGATGCTGCCTGCCCCGCTGAGTTACTCCAGCATTTTGTATCTACCTTCGATTTAAACCAGCATCTGCAGGTTTTTTTTAACCTACAAACCTGTATGTCTTTGGAGTGTGGGAGGAAACCAGAGCTCCCGGAGAAGACCCACGCAGGTCACTGGGAGTACTGCAACCGTAGTCAGGATCGAACCAGGGTCTCTGGCGCTGTAAGGCAGCAACTCCACTGCTACGCCACCATGCTGCCCTATTGTTGCACAATAGGATAGCTAAGAGTTGTGGGGGATGGGCAAGAAAGTGAAGTTGAAGTCTGGATCAAATCAGCCATTACATAATCGAATGGCAGAGCAACTGGATAATTCCTACCCTGTAGTGAGTCCAAAACGAGCGTTATTATCCAAAAGTCTTTATTCAAGGCAAAAACCGTAACAAGCTGCGCACTTACTTTGGACACCACTACTTAACTGCTTACATAATCTAATCTAGTCTCTTGAGTTTGGCGCCAGACACAACTATACCTCGCGCTCCCGCATCCCGTGACTCGTTAGCCCAACCGAGGGTTCGAGACCCCCCCGCTAATCCGTATGTCCCTACAACCCCTGTATTTTATGGTCTTATGTTAAAATAGGGCATCCTGGCTGTCCATTTGAAATACAGTCCGACTGTGTTTATCACATCTGCATGAATAGACATATGACAGGTTATTGAGAGAATGCTATGAACAACTTCATGCCCGAGTGAAAAAAGTGTTCTATTGTAAACTAGTTAGCAAATATCTGGGTGGTTCACACTAAGGGTGGTGGGTGTATGGAACAAGCTGTTTGAGGAGGTAGTTGATGCAGGGACTATCCTAACATTTAAGAAGCAGTTAGACAGGTACATGGACTGGACAGGTTTGGAGGGATATTGACCAAATGATGGCAGGTGGGACTCGTGTAGCTGGGACATTGTTGGCCGGTGTGGGCCAGTTGGGCCGAAGGACCTGTTTCCACACTGTATCACTCCATGACTCTATGTATCCAAGCATGAGAAAAATTAATTCAATCTAGTGATTGGAATTCACACTCGGAGAAAAGGGGTTTTAGAAACATAGAAACATCCCATATAAAGGTATGTGAACTGTAGATAGCCACCATTTTGAGGAAGGAAAATTAAATAGAGAACAAATTATATGTGTACATATAATGCCAAATGAAAGAGCACATTGGTCCAATTGTACGGACACATCTATAGCAATGATTTGTGGTGCCCCAGATCATTATGGCATCATTCACACGCTCACATAGAAACATAGAAAATGGGTGCATGAGGAGGCCATTCGGCCCTTCGAGCCAGCACCACCATTCATTGTGGTCATGGCTGATCATCCACAATTAGTACCCATACCTGCCTTCTCCCCATATCCCTTCATTCCTTTAGCCCCTAGGGCTCTATCACACTTTCTTTTAAATTCATCCAGTGAATTGGCCGCCACTGCCCTCTGTGGCAGAGAATTCCACAAATTCACAACTCTCTGGGTTTTAAATACTTTGAAAGCAAAAAGACAGAAGAAAGGCCTGAAGTCTGCAGTTAGGCTTCTGCCTTCGTTGTCATTTATGTGTTCATCTGTGAAATATCACTGGGAACAGCCTTTGGGTATCGTCAGAGTATCTGAGCTTCCAAATCAGTCAATTTGATCTGCCCCTGGGACTGTGCTGTGCATGGAAAACCACACATCCGCCTTACAAACCCAGGCACCAGCAATCTGGAGCAACTGGTGGAGCAGAATGAACTGGCAAAATCAAGTGGGATGCAAGAAGCAACGGAAAAATGAATCTAAATCGCAAACGAAGCGAATCAAACTTGGTTGAAATGGTGCAAGTCACTGATACATGTGCTTTAATTACTCCGTGCGATCTTGTGTGGGCACGGACAGTTCAAATTTACAACCTATTCAATGGAGGGGTTCGTGAAACGGGATAAGATTTTGATGGAATTTAATACGTATGTATATTTTCAGACCAGATTGTGCATTATTAAAAATAAAATAATTGACTTGAGTTGCAGCACAAATTAAAGAAAAGCAGGACAAAGGGCGTCTCAGGTAATTATAAAGATGTATCTGGTCTCTTGTTACTTTTGACAAAGCTGTTCTCATGATTAATGGCCTGTTCTTGTTTATAAACCCTTTTTGCACAGCAGCAGCCAGGAGCATTTATCATGCGGTTCGAGCTTCATTATTAGATAAATATCACACAGACACAACCCCAATATCAAGGCCATTCACCTTTGCACCTTAACCTACTGCCTCATATTTAACATGATGTGATTCTTGTATTGACTGAAGAATAATTTTGGAGGCTAACGTTGAAGAAGCCATCCGTGATTAAATCAGAACCAAAGTATCAAAGCTCCCAGTAATTTAGAAAATCACTGATAGATACAAAAAGCTGGATTAACTCAGTGGGGCAGACAGCAAATCTGGAGAGAAGGAATGGGTGACTTTTCGGTCGAGACCCTTCTTCAGACTGATTTCAGACTTTGAAAATCGCTAATGGATCTTTCCCCCCTCTGCTTTGTTTCGATCACTATTTTTAAAAGCTCTCTATTTCCCTTTGGGAAACTCACTCTTCTGTTGAAAGTGTTCCCGGTGATTTTGTACTTGTTGTGAGACTGCTTTAGTGTTGCAACCATCCCCAGCAGATGGACGGTCTGAAGAAGGGCCCTGACCCAAAACGTCGCCCATGCCTTCTCTCCACAGATGCTGCCTGTCCCGCTGAGCTACTCCAGCTTTTTGTGTCTGCCAGATGAACCAGGCAAAGAGTAGGATGATAACACGTGAGATGCAACTCGAAGATATGTCTGTTTAACTTGTGTCATTGCACAAATGCCAATAGTAAGATTATTTCATGATTAATTGGGAATGAGTGGGGTAACATATCATGAGCGTTTGTCGGCACTGGGCCTGTACTCTTTGGAGTTTAGAAGGATGAGGGGTGACCCTCATTGAAACTTACCGAATAGTGAAAGGCCTGGATAGAGTGGATGTGGAGAGGATGTTTGTACTAGTGGGAGAGTCTAGGACTAGAGGTCACAGCCTCAGAACAAAAGGACGTACCATTAGAAAGGAGACGAGGAGGAATTTCTTTAGTCAGAGGGTGGTGAATCTGTGGAACTCATTGCCGCAGAAGGCTGGGGAGGCCAAGTCAATGGATAATTTTAAGGCGGAAATTGAAAGATTCTTCATTAGTACGGGTGTCAGGGGTCATGGGGAGAAGGCAGGAGAATGGGGTTGAGAGGAAGAGATAGATCAGCCATGATTGAACGGCAGAGTAGACTTGATGGGTCAAATGGCCTAATCCTGCTCCTTTGACATGAACTTATGAACTTTAAAAAAAATGAAGTTAAGTCTGCTCCCCACTTCTGCAAACTTGCCTCAGGAGGGCAAGATTCCAAAAGGACCATTCTTGCTATTGCCTCTCTTACAACATAGGAAGTTGGAGCAGATGTAGTCCACCTGGTCCCTTGAACCTATTCCGCTTACCAACAAGCCGGAGAGGAGATGTCCAGGTGACTCTGTACAAGGGCACCAGAAGCATACTGCTCAGGTTAAAGCAACCAGCCCTTTTATGGGTTTTTTTCTCTTCGTTGGCGGTTTGTTCTACTATACTTTGTTTCAACCCTTATGCTTTGTTTTAGCAGGACACTACTTTATCTAGCCTTTATGTTTAACACTGAGTGCTGCCATTATAATGTACACACTATCTGTCCTTAAAAAATTTAATTAAATTTTTTTTTTTTTTAAAGCAACCAGCCCTGCTTCGCCAGTTCAATTCCCCGCAGGAGCCACAGTGGCCGTCGGCTCTTGGACAGGATGACAAGTTATCAGGCTCCTGCAGAGAGTCAAACTGATCCTCAACCACATCAGGTTCATACTCAATCCCCACGTTCTTCTGCTTCCTTTCTATCCAGATATCTATGTTTGTATAGTGCGATCAACAACTATGTCTCCATAGCCCTCCAGAGTGCGACTCACTGAGTGAAGTAATTTCTCCGCAACCCAGTCCTAAAGAGTCAGCCCGTATTTTGCGATTTGCCCGTATTTACCGAATAGTGAAAGCACAGGATACAGTGGATGTGGAGAGGACGTTTCTACTAGTGGGACTAGTGGGAGATCTTATCGAAACGTATAAGATTATTAAGGGGTTGGACACGTTAGAGGCAAGAAACATGTTCCCAATGTTGGGGGAGTCCAGAACAAGGGGCCACAGTTTAAGAATAAGCGGTAGGCCATTTAGAACGGAGATGAGGAAAAAACTTTTTCGGTCAGAGAGTTGTGAATCTGTGGAATTCTCTGCCTCAGAAGGCAGTGGAGGCCAATTCTCTGAATGCATTCAAGAGAGAGCTAGATAGAGCTCTTAAGGATAGTGGAGTGAGGGGGTATGGGGTGAAGGCAGGAACGGGGTACTGATTGAGAATGATCAGCCATGATTACATTGAATGGCGGTGTTGGCTCAAAGGGCCGAATGGCCTCCTCCTGCACCTATTGTCTATTGTCTATTGAGAGTCCTTAATTGAAGGAAACATCCTCCCTGCAAACACCTTGTTGAGCCTTCTAAGAATAATATATCTAAAATCATCCATCATACGTCTAAACCCTCGAGAATCAAGTCTCAGCCTATTTAATGAGTAGGAAGGAACCACAGATGCTGGTTTATACTGCAGATAGACCCAAAATGCTATGGTCAGTGGGTCAGGCAGCATCTCTGGAGAAAAAGGATAGGCGATGTTTCGGGTCATAACCCTTTTCAGATCTTATCTTTATCTCTATCTGTATCTCTCAGCCTACTTAATCACTCCTTATTTGACAGGCTTACTTTCTCAGCAACCAGTGTAGCTTACAGTGCTTCACTGCAAGCATATCCTTTTTTAGGTAAAGAAAACAAAATTGTATAGAGTACACAAAGGTAGACACAAAGTGCTGGCGTAACTCAGCGGGTCAGGCAGCATCTCCGGAGAAAAAGGGTAGGTGATGTTTTGGCTCGGGATCCTTGTTCAGAGTTTAGTTGGTTTAGAGTCATAGAGTGATACAGTGTGAAGCAGGCCCTTCGGCCCAACGTGCCCACAGCGGCCAACGTCCCAGCTACACTAGTCCATCCTGCCTGTGCTTGGTCCATATCCCTCCAAACTTGTCCTATCCACGTACCTGTCTAACTGTTTCTCCTCCTCTGGCAGCTTGTTCCATACGCCCACCACCCTATTTTTAGGTTTCAGGTTAATGTTTATTATTGTCACTTGTACTGAGGTGCAGTGAAATGCTTTGTTTGGCATTGCTATCCAAGCTGATCAAATGTACCAGACATGAATACCGTCGGCGAATGTACAAACTCTGCACTGACAGCACCCCTAGTCAGGATGGAACCCGGGCCTCTGGCGCTGCAAGCGCCGTAAGGCAGCAAATCCACCGCTGCACCGCCGTGCCGCCCATTTTGTTGCACTTTCTTACGGAAATGTTCCGTTGAAACAACTGCAAAGCTCAAACATTTGACAGATAGAATGTGACACCATTTCAGCAGCAGTCTGACATTATCGTCACCAATTTGCCTTGTTTGTAAATCCCCACTGATCACAGATGTAGGGGCTGTTGTGGTGCAATTTATGTGCGATCACTGGGGAAGTACGTTCAAAGAATTATGTGCACCCTCTATTCCCTTAGACCCATTATCCTTGAAAAACTCTCCAAACCCTTCTGCTCATTCACAGCTCAGTGCTCAATAGTTAATGGTCAGGAGGGTATCCTTCCTCTGCTCTCTCTGCTTCAGCTTCAGTTACCACATTACAAAACGTTGTCACTCAAATGAAATATGCTCCCTTTTTTCATTGCATAGTATTTTTCATAAAGCAAAAACAATGGAAATTCACATCCAAGTCTTGGAAACGTCAATGGTAAAAATAAACAGTCTGGACCATCGACCTCCACCGAGCTGCATTCATAAGGTGCCATCAGCATTGATGTGAGTGTTTTTATATTTACCATCAAACTAAACTTATCTGGCTGAATGTGTATGAAGGAAATGCAGATGCTGGTTTAAATCAAAGATAACTGGAGGAATATAATATAAGAAAATAACTGCAGGTGCTGGTACAAATCGAAGGTATTTATTCACAAAATGCTGGAGTAACTCAGCAGGTCGGGCAGCATCTCAGGAGAGAAGGAATGGGTGACGTTTCGGGTCGAGACCCTTCTTCAGACTGATGTCAGGGGGGGGCGGGACAAAGGAAGGATGTAGGTGGAGACAGGAAGACAGAGGGAGATCTGGGAAGGAGGAGGGGAAGAGAGGGACAGAGGAACTATCTAAAGTTGGAGAAGTCGATGTTAATACCACTGGGCTGCAAACTGCCCAGGCGAAATATGAGGTGCTGTTCCTCCAATTTCCGGTGGGCCTCACTATGGCACTGGAGGAGGCTCATGACAGAAAGGTCAGACTGGGAATGGGAGGGGGAGTTGAAGTGCTCGGCCACCGGGAGATCAGTTTGTCTCACCTGGAAAGACTGTTTGGGTCCTTGGATGGAGTTGAGGGGGGAGGTAAAGGGACAGGTGTTGCATCTTGTGCGGTTGCAGGGGAAAGTGCCCGGGGTTATCATATCATATCATATATATACAGCCGGAAACAGGCTTTTTCGGCCCTCCAAGTCCGTGCCGCCCAGTGATCCCCGTACATTAACACTATCCTACACCCACTAGGGACAATTTTTACATTACCCAGCCAATTAACCTACATACCTATACGTCTTTGGAGTGTGGGAGGAAACCGAAGATCTCGGAGAAAACCCACGCAGGTCACGGGGAGAACGTACAAACTCCTTACAGTGCAGCACCCGTAGTCAGGATCGAACCTGAGTCTCCGGTGCTGCATTCGCTGTAAAGCAGCAACTCTACCGCTGCGCTACCGTTGGGGTGGTTTGGGTAGGAAGGGACGAGTGGACCAGGGAGTTGCGGAGGGAACGGTCTCTGCGGAACGCAGAGAGGGGAGGGGATGGGAAACTGGAGGAACTCAGTGGGACAGGCAGCATCTCTGGAGAAAAGGAACGGGTGACGTTTCGGGTTAAGACCCTCAATTGGATAGAAAGATGATTCGGGCATCAGGCAAAATGGAGTGAGTACTGTTCCCCAATTTTTGCCAAACTTAGGCTGCACTTGTACTCACGGAGGAGGTTCGTAGAAGGTGGGTATTTCATCTATATCCCCACTCAACAGGAGCAGGCGAGTGAAGTTTGGATGTGAAAGCTGATGCGTATCAGCCACTGAGCTCACATCATCTACTGGTGAGCCATCAACTCATCATCTCAAGGCAAGAGTCTATAGTGGAGTGCAATGACATTTACCCGTAAACTAGTAAACAAGTTCAGAGAGGTTACATGCAGCTTTGCACCTGTCCTACAACAATGGTGTAAACATATGTCCTAAAACAGTCACTTTTATCTCCAAGATGATGAAAATTGTGACTGGATTGGTATTGGTATTCATCGATGGCCAGGAACACAGGTCTGGATGGGTCTTGACATTAGTTTCAATGGTTCAATGGTTCCTTTATTATCATGTGTACCGAGTGGCAGTGAAATCCTTTCTTTTTGCATACAGATCAGAAGATTTTTGCCATATGTAGGTACATAAGTACATAATTGCCATGTGTCACAGGTTATGGGGAGAAGGCAGGAGAATGGGGTTAGGAGGGAGAGGTGGATCAGCCATGATTGACAATGGGCCGAATGGCCTAATTCTGCTCCTAGCACTTATGATCTTATGATCTAATATATAGAAACAGCCCACTGAGGCTATATGCAATAGTCGCCAGGTTTTGGCACCATTTCACAGCACCAACTACAGCTGGCTTTGAAGCTCCAGTTCGGTCATCCCATGAACTTTTGCCCCTCTCCTTGCTTGGCCATCTTTATCTGTAGTGCCCCTAGGGGGGGCCCTCCCAGGGGGGGCCCTCCCACAGCCGACCCAGAGGACGTATGAGGTAAGACCCCCCGGTCCTTCTTACTTCCACAGACCTCCCTCCTGCTCAGGACGATGCCTCAGTTGCACTGTAAAGAAAAGGGCCTGACCAAAATAGTGAAGCGATTTAAAAATGGTTCCATGGACGGAACCAGGGCTGGATCAGTGACGTTACTGCGACCAGATAAACTCTCCCAGGGCCCCAAAACCTCAGAAGCATCCAGGGTTTCATCACATCACGGGCAAGTTCTGTGGAGAAATGGGAACTTTGCCTATCATCTCTGAACTGGTGCTTTCAATGAACAATGCAGTTAGCCCCACTCCACTTTTGTTTCCCCATATCATATCATATATACAGCCGGAAACAGGCCCTTCGGCCCACCAAGTCCGTGCTCGCCCCAGCGATCCCCGCACATTAACACTATCCTACACCCACTAGGGACAATTTTTACATTTACCCAGCCAATTAACCTACATACCTGTACGTCTTTGGAGTGTGGGAGGAAACCGAAGATCTCGGAGGAAACCCACGCAGGTCACGGGGAGAACGTACAAACTCCTTACAGTGCAGCGCCCGTAGTCAGGATCGAACCTGAGTCTCGGGCGCTGCATTCGCTGTAAAGCAGCAACTCTACCGCTGCGCTACCGTGCCGCCCTAAATGATACATGACGCCCTCTTCGTAAAGCTACTGTTTAATCTCACTATTCTAGCAGGCAATGCAATCGAAATCTGAATCATTCATGATGACAAGAGGCGTTTTCTCATGAGAGAATATTCCTCGATTGGACTTTACTGGCTTCACCTTGCACTAAACGTTATTCCCTTATCATGTTTCTATACACAGTAGATGGTTCGATTGTAATCATGTATTGTGTTTCTGCCGACTGGTTAGCGCACAACAAAAGCTTTTCACTGTACCTCGGTACACGTGACAATAAGCTAATTTGTCACGAGAACAGAGATTTTTTTTTGGACAGATTGAACTTCAGTTTCAAGCCACATTTCTCCCGGCTACCACTCTCCTATTATTACTCACGGTGGCACTCACCACTCTTCTCTGTGCCAGTGAGACTTGGACTGTCTACAGCAGACATGCCAAACAGCTCAACCACTTTCACTTGAGCTGCCTACGCAGACTCCTTCACATCAGGAGGCAGGACAAAATTCCCGACACAGAGGTCTTGGAACGGGCCGGAATCCCCAGCGTCCAAACCCTCCTACGGAATGCCCAAGCCAGATGGGCAGGCCATGTCATCAGGATGCCCGAGAGTCAACTGCCAAAACAGCTTCTGTATGGAGAACTGTGTCAGGGCAAGCGCTCAGTAGGAGGACAGAAGAAACGGTTTAAGGACTGCCTCAAAGTGTCCCTCAAAGACTTGGACATCAACCTCAGCACTCGGGAGTCTCTTGCTCTGGACCGTCCAACCTGGCATAGCAAGCTCACCACAGGAGCCCGTGCAGCAGAGAACAGACGCACTGCAGAGGCCCAGAGGAAACGCACCGCGCACAAGGCCCGGGCTACCTCCACTTCCACTGCAGCACCCATCCACTTGTGTCCTACGTGTGGGCGTGCCTTCCGGGCCCGGATTGGCCTCACCAGTCACTTCTGGGCCCACAGTCACCAATCCTCCAACTGAAAGTGAAGTCATGGTCATCTTCGAACCCGAAGGATGAACAACAACATTACTCACAGTACTATTTAGTACTGTGTTCTACGGAGTACTGTGTTTACAAGCCTGTTGTGCTGCAGCAAGTAATAATTTCATTGTTCTCTTTCGGTGCATATGATGATAAAGCACCCCTGACTCTTGACCCTTGACCCTTGACACTTGAAATTCTAGCCTTTCACGAGTCCCAAATTTGACTAGTCACTCATTCTGATTTATTTCTCAAATATTTGCCAAGATGTCTGGATAAATAATTCAGATGTACTTCTGCTTTTCCCATGGATGTAAAGCAACCTCCCAGCAATATTATACCGTGCCCGGTGTCGAGTAACACATCAGGTACAATTACAATTTCAAGTATCGAACCAATGCAAGGGTTGAAGTCTGATATGTTGTTGCACATCCTACACTGGGAGTGTAACATACCCTTCAGTGTGGTGGTATGGTGGGAATGTGAAACCTAAACGTAATGTGGCCAGTGCCTCAATTAAACATGTCAGTGGTAGTAGCAAGTTGTGCCAACATCAGATATGTGATTCACTGCCTGCCATGCTTATTCTGCTGTCCAACTAATGCAAGATCCCAGAGGATTGCCTTCTATATATACCGGGGCATGTCAAGGATTGCAATGAGACGATGGTGCAGAGTAATGTCAACTAACAGCGGTTCGAATGGAGCACGTTTTGCCTGGATATTCTAGTGCAATCTTTCACATGTCCAACTGCAGGTCAAAAGTCACTTCCCTGGGAATAAACAGTTTTTGAGTTCTATCCTACAAATTTCCAACTATTTGTCAATCTCACCTTTAGACTTCAGAGATACAGCGCGGAAACAGGCCCTTCGGCCCACCGAGTCCGTGCCGACCAGCGATCACCCCATATACCGACCTAAACACACACTGGGGACAATTTTACGACTTAGCAAAGCCAATTGACCTACAAACCTGCAAGTGTTTGGAGTGTGGGAGGAAACCGGAGCGCCCGGAGAAAGCCCGGAGAACGTACAAATTCCGTACAGAAAGCACCCGTAGTCAGGATCGAACGCAGGTCTCAGACGTTGTAACCACCATGGCACCTGAACCGAAATAAATTGTTTTCAAAGATTAACATGCCCAGATGAGGGAAAGGCTTTCACTGACTTCTTGACAGCTTTCTGCTCTCCAAGTTGTGTCAGTACTTGCCAAAACATTCAGCAGATCTGTCGCACAGCTTCATAATTTCAATGTCTTTCAAATTATTTTTGAGAAATTGAGACCGACGACGACTGTCAGAAACCAATTAAATGGCAAGAAATTATGTCCTCCGTCATTGCAAATGATTTTCGCTTTACAACCAGTCAAGATGAATTGTCCAATAGAAGTCTAACTGACATTCGAGTGACTGTCCCTTGCACAGAGTGAAAGCCCACATGACAAGAAGTCTCCTGTCTCTTTAGATAATTACGGATTTAAAGTTCAAGGATTCCCAAAGGACTTTTATTTTTCTTCATTTTTCCCAAGGTGTCAGCCTTAGTTCAGTAGAACAATAAGCCCCATGTTTGGAGGCTTGATTAATCCACACTATCACTTCAGTTTCCTGACAGAGCACGAAGAATCAATGCCGTTGATGGTTACCAGTGAGCTTCCAGGCCTCCTGCTTTCTTTCCACCCACAAGCTATTCTTTAGGTCACTGGTTTCTATTGCACTTTGTCTTCAGGGTGATTGTGGAGCTTTTTTTGTCCCCCTGGAGGTCCGAATGCCCTAAAGCCTGGATAGAGGGGATCAGGAGAGGATATTTTCACTAGTGGGAGAATCCTGGAACAGAGGGCACAGCCTCAGAACAAAAGGACGTACCTTTAGAAAGACGTTGAGGATGAATTTATTTAGCCAGAGAATGGTGCATTTGTGGAATTCAGATGGCTGTGGAGGCCAAGTCTTCGGATATTTTTCAAGTGGAGACGACGCGTTCTTGATTGGTAGAGGTGTCAAATGTTATGGGGAGAAGGCAGGAGAATGGGGTTGAGCGGGGAAGAGAGATCAGCCATGATTTTAATGGTGGAGCAGACTCAATGGAATGGAATGACCTATTGGGGAATGGATGGCCTAATCCTGAAAGAGTGAGGTCTTGATTGGTGGCAAAGGGGTCCAAGACAGCTGAAGACCAAAATAAAGGACACAAAGTGCTGGAATAGCTCAGCAAGTCAGGCAACATCTCTGGAGAACGTGGGAGGGTGATTTCAGAGTGAGCTTCTGAAGGGCGCAATGGTAGAGTTGCTGCCTTTCAGCGCCAGAGACCCGGGTTCCATCCAGAACTACGGGTGCTGTCTGTACGGGGTTTGTACGTTCTCCCTGTGACAACGTGGGTTTTTTTCTGGGTGCTCCACTTTCCTCCCACACTCCAAAGACGTGCAGGATTGCAAGTCAATTGACTCTAGTAAGTTGTAAACTTGTCCCTAGTGTGTGTAGGACAGTGTTAATTTTTTAGATTTAGATTTTTTTTAAATTTAGAGATACAGCGCGGAAACAGGCCCTTCGACCAACCGGGTCTGCGCCGCCCAGCGATCCCCGCACATTAACACTATCCTACACCCTAGGGACAATTTTTACATTTGCCCATACCTGTACATCTTTGGAGTGTGGGAGGAAACCGAAGATCTCGGAGAAAACCCACGCAGGTCACGGGGAGAACGTACAAACTCCGTACAGACGGCGCCACATAGTCAGGATCGAACCTGAGTCTCCGGCGCTGCATTTGCAGTAAGGCAGCAACTCCACCGCTGCGCCACCGTGCCATGTATGTGGTGATCGCTGGTCGGCGTGGACTCGGTGGTCCAAAGGGCCCGTTTCCGCACTCTATCTCTGAAGTAAACTAAACTAAAGGGTCTCGACCTTCCTTATTTCTCCAGCTGGAGACTACATACCCTGCTGCACAGAGATGAACACGCACTCACGGGTGGATGTGCCTATGAGGGTCTGTCAGCGCAATGCACTCAGTGGGTGGGCTGAGGGACAATTTCCCATCGATCACCACGTCACCCTTGCTTCCCACTCCTCACCCATCGACTCCTTGACATAGCTCTAACGAACATGGAAATGCCAAAGAGAGCTGCGCATTACGGGCGGCACGGTGGCGCAACGGTAGAGTTGCTGCCTTACAGCGAATGCAGCGCCGGAGACTCAGGTTCGATCCTGACTACGGGTGCTGTACTGTAAGGAGTTTGTACGTTCTCCCCGTGACCTGCGTGGGTTTTCTCCGAGATCTTCGGTTTCCTCCCACAATCCAAAGACGTACAGGTATGTAGGTTAATTGACTGGGTAAATGTAAAAAAAAAAAATTGTCCCTAGTGTGTGTAGGATAGTGTTAATGTGCGGGGATCGCTGGGCGGTGCGGACTTGGTGGGCCGAAAAGGCCTGTTTCCGCGCTGTATCTGAAATATGAAAATATGAAATAAATAATATGAACAGGCCATTTCGGGCAACAATGTTTGTACCAAACATGATACCGATCCCAAATACCTGCACATAATCACATCCCACCAATGTCCTCGCTCACTCTCAAATCTCCCTCCCGATTGTTCTTCAGATTTCATCTTTCCAGCCTTTAGCACCCCCCCCTCCCACTCCTCTTTCTCTTGTATCTCCTACGGTTTAGCTCCATCTTTACCCCCCCCCCCCCCTTCCCTGATTTCCTCCGGTCCCTTTCTCTACCCCTCCTCTTCCCCCACCTCCAGGTGCGATGAAAATCTTGCTGGCAGCAACACTGCAAGCAGACAGACTCAGACAACTAAACTTGAACTGCACATAAATTACACAAACATCATACAAGGCAGTAGAAAGAAAATAAACAGTGCATATTATGCTATGGAGTCATGAATAAGATGGGGCCATTTTAATTATGACTTCGTTAACAGTGTCCATATCTATCACAAACATAATCGGCTTTGACACCACAAAGTCTTGACCTTTGAATGGCTAGATTCTTGCGAAAATCAGTTCAGAATTAGATGCATAATTCGCACCACAACTGACCTTCAACAATTACTTCATAGACTAATCAATTTGTTATTTTTTTCTTTACTAATTTATTTAACACCCATTTAGAAAGGGTAGCAGGAATTCGAGTTGTGTTATCAACAGTCATAATCACATTCTGATGATCTTGCTTGTTTATTTATTTATTTGTCATTAAAAATAACACCAGAGGGGAAAAAAATATGGCTCACAATCTTTTAACACAGAAAAAAATTTTGGTGTGAAAATGAGTTCCAACACGTGGAACATTTCGCAAGGTAGGTTGCTTCTGTTTTCCATTAAACCTTAAGACAGCTGAGGATGCTATTGATAAACCTAACAGTCGCACAAAGAGCAGAGTGAGCTATGTTGTTGTTGTTTAAGGTCAAAGCTGTGCAACTAGTGTGTTTGTCAGTGTCTCTGACTACCCCCAGCTGTGCAAATCAAACGATCTGTGGAGAACTGCACAGCCTCCAGTGCAGAAGAGCCGCCTGCTGCCCTTTCCAGCGCTTCCCTCCCCACCAGACCTTTTGCTTCCTCTGAGACTGCTCAACCAAGTGTGCGAGCTGTGAAGATGCCACATCTTTGCCCTGCCTCTCTAGTTTAACGGCTCTCGGTATTCTTACAGGGAGATTTTAAATCAGAGAGGCAGGAAGGTGGGAACCATTGCAGTAAGTCAGAAAATGGCAGTGCTCTGGTGAGTGTCATCGAGCAAAAAAATCTAGGAGTGCTGGTGCATTGTTCCTTGACATCACATGTAGGTAGGGTGGTCAAGAAGGCTTTCGGCAAATTGGCCTTCATAGACAATAGACAATAGGTGCAGGAGTAGGCCATTCGGCCCTTCGAGCCAGCAACACCATTCAATGTGATCATGGCTGATCATTCTCAATCAGTACCCCGTTCCTGCCTTCTCCCCATACCCCCTGGCTCCGCTATCCTGAAGAGCTCTATCTAGCTCTCTCTTGAATGCATTCAGAGATTGGCCTCCACTGCCTTCTGAGGCAGAGAATTCCACAGATTTACAACTCTCTGAGTGAAAAAGTTTTTCCTCATCTCCGTTCTAAATGGCCTACCCCTTATTCTTAAACTGTGGCCCCTGGTTCTGGACTCCCCCAACATTGGGAACATGTTTCCTGCCTCTAACGTGTCCAACCCCTTAATAATCTTATATTTTTCGATAAGATCCCCTCTCATCCTTCTAAATTCCAGTGTATACAAGCCTAGTCGCTCCAGTCTTTCAACATATGACAGTTCCGCCATTCCGGGAATTAACCTAGTAAACCTACGCTGCACGCCCTCAATAGCCTCATCAGTCAGAGTATTGAGTGTAGAAGTTGGGATGTTATATTACAGTTGTACAAGACATTGGTGAGGCTGCATTTGGGGTTTTACGTTCAGTTTTGGTCACCCTGTTATAGGAAAGATGTTGCTCAGCTGAAAAGGGTGCAGAGAAGATTTACGAGGATGTTGCCAGGACTCGAGGCCTTGAGCTACAGATTGAGGTTGAGCAGGCTGGGACATTATTTCTTGGAGTGCAGGGGAATGAGGGGTGATCTTATAGAATTGAAGGGCCGAATGGCCTACTCCTGCACATATTGTCTATTGTCGAAATTGCATAGAATCATGAGGGGAACAGATAGGGTAAATGTACACTCTGTAACACAGAGTAGGGGATTCAGAAACTAGAGGACAGAGGTTTAAGGTGAGAGGGGAAAGATTTAATAGGAAACTGAAAGGTAAACCTTTCACACAGGTGGGTAATGGGTAGATGGAACTGCCAGACGACACAGTTGAGGTAGGTACTATCATGACATATAAAAGCCATTGGACAGGTACATGGACATGAAAGCTTTAGAAGGATACGAGCCAGATGCAGGCAGGTGGGACTAGTGTAGATAGGACATCTTGGTCAGCATTTGGAAGTTGGGCCAAAGGGCCTGTTTCCGTGCTGTATGTCTCTATGAGTGTTGGGAAAGTAAAGGATGGAACCAGTAAATCTAAAAGGAAGAACTAGCATAGAATATGGTGACACCGATGGACTGAAATGTGTTTATTTCAAATTTCTTCTCGCAGAGGATGGTGAATCTCTGGAATTCACTGCCCTGGCAGGTATAGGAAACTGGATTATTAGAAGTACTAAAGATGGATAAATATTTGATAGAGCAAGGAATCTTCTGATCAACCGAAAGGATCTTCTGATCATAGGATTCCAGTGCAATCGGGACCTTGTGCGCGAATTTCCACACCCGCGAAATATACCGGAAGAGATAGCCAGGACACCGGGCGCTCCGTGGATAGTTGTCGGCGCAAACAGGCGTCGCAGGCGGAGGAGAAACAGGAAGCAAAAGCGAGGATGCCGGTCCTCTTTACCAAGCTAAAGAGACAGCCACACAAACCATCGCTACCCAGCATGTTTCTCACCAACGCCAGATCCATCATCAACAAAATGGACGAACTAAAACTACAGATATCAGCAAACAAACTCGTGGAGGACTGTTGCATTCTCTTAGTAACAGAGACATGGCTTCATCCACTTATCCCAGACGGAGCCATTGAGCTAGCCGGGCGTACAGCGTTTCGTTGGGACAGAAACATCGACTCCGGTAAGAGCAAGGGGGGGGGGGTTATGCATTTACGTGCACAACAGCTGGTGCACTAACATCCAAATCATAGATAGCCACTGTTCTCCTGACCTGGAGTCCCTAACAGTTAAATGCAGGCCTTTTTACCTCCCTCGCGAATTTACAGGGGTTATAGTAACAGCAGTCTACATCCCACCGAATGCTAACGTTAGCACAGCTTTAGGCTACCTGCTCGGTGCAATAAACTCACAACAGAGCACATATCCAGAAGCAGCCCACATCATAGCCGGGGACTTCAACCATGCAGACCTAAAGTCAGTTCTCCCGAAACTTGAACAACACATAAGATGTGCTACCAGGGGGAAAAACACACTAGACAAGGTTTACTCAAATATTAAGAAGGGTTTCAGGTCAGCACCACTACCACACCTGGGGCAGTCAGATCACCTGTCCATATTCCTAACTCCAGCATACACCCCACTCAGGAGGAAAGCTCCAGTCACCATAAAGACTGTGAAGACATGGCCTGAAGGAGCTTCCTCGCAGCTGCAGGATTGCTTCGAAAGGACCAACTGGGATATTTTTGAGGATCAGGACTTGGAGGAGTACACATCAACTGTACTTTGCTACATCAAAAACTGTGTTGACAATGTCACCGTCGACAAACGCATCCGGTTGTATCCCAATCAAAAACCCTGGATGACAAAGGATGTCAGGTCTCTCCTCAAGGACCATAACACCGCCTTCAGGTCTAGTGATAGAGCTCTATACAGTGCTGCTAGAACCAACCTGAAGAGAGGCATCAAGGATGCCAAAGCGTCCTACAAGAGGAAGATTGAGGACCACTTTTCCAACAATGACCCACGGCGGGTATGGCAAGGCATCCAGCACATCACCAACTACAAGACCAGCAACCGCACGACTGCCGACGGCGACGCCTCGCTGGCAGAGGAACTTAACTGTTTCTTTGCTCGTTTCGAGGTGAAAGCTACAGTGGCAGACATAACACCCTCTCCAGCACCTGACAGCAACACCTTCACTGTGCAGGAGTATGATGTTAAGCGCGTGCTCAGAGCAGTGAATCCCAGGAAAGCTGCAGGCCCCGATGGTGTGACGGGCAGAGTGCTGAGGGAATGTGCAGACCAATTATCTGAGGTCTTCACAAAAATCTTCAACCTGTCCCTTTTAAAATCCACCATCCCTCCCTGCCTGAAGTCCGCCATAATCATCCCACTGCCGAAAAAGTCTGTCATCAGCGGTCTTAACGACTACCGTCCGGTAGCACTCACACCGGTCATCACAAAGTGCTTCGAGAGACTGGTCCTGCAGCACATCAAAGCCAGCCTCCCACCCACCTTCGACCCACACCAGTTTGCCTACAGAGCAAATAGGTCTACAGGGGATGCCATCGACACTGCTCTTCACACTGCACTGACCCACCTTGAACACCAGGGGAGCTATGTGAGGATGCTCTTCCTCGACTTCAGCGCTGCCTTTAACACGGTCATCCCGAGCAGACTGGTCACCAAACTTTCCGACCTTGGATTTTCCCAAACCATCTGCCAATGGATCAAGGACTTCCTGACCAACCGCCCCCAGACCGTCAAAATAGGCCCTCACCTCTCCTCCACCATTACACTGAGCACCGGCTCACCACAGGGCTGTGTGTTGAGCCCCATCCTTTACTCCCTCTACACTCACGACTGCGCCCCCACCCATCCCACCAACACCATCATCAAGTTCGCGGATGACACGACTGTGGTTGGACTCATCTCAGAAGGAGATGAGACAGCCTATAGGGATGAAATCCAAAGGCTGGCAGCATGGTGTTCAGTGAACAATCTGGTCCTGAACTCCTCCAAAACAAAGGAACTTATAATTGACTTTAGAAAAACCAGTGGAGATTACGACCCACTCTACATCAATGGGGTCTGTGTGGAAAGGGTACCAGCTTTCAGGTTCCTGGGTACGCACATCGCAGAGGATCTTACCTGGTCTACCAACACCATCACCACAGTAAAGAAGGCACAGCAGAGACTCCACTTCCTGAGGATCCTCAGGAAAACCAACCTGCAGGAGAAGCTCATGTTGTCCTTCTATCGCTGCTCCATCGAGAGTGTGCTGGCATACTGTATAACCACATGGTATGCCAGCTGCTCAGAAAAGGACAGGAAGGCCCTTCAGAGGGTCATCACGACGGCCCAGAAGATCATCGGCTGCTCACTGCCCTCCCTGGAGCACCTGTTCAGCCTACGCTGCCTCAGTAGAGCAGGCAAAATAATAAAAGATCCATCCCACCCCGGCCACCGTCTGTTTGTTCATCTGCCCTCTGGTCGACGTTTCAGGTCGATCAAATCCCGAACAAACAGACTTAAAAACAGTTTTTACCCCAGGGCCATACGAGAACTGAACACTACCTTTGCACTAGGCAACACCGTTAAAAAATCTTGTACTTAATATAATTGTATTTAATTGTATTTATGTATTTATTTGTTTTTGCATTTATTGCATATATGTTTGTACGCACCGTCAGGATTGGCTATTTTTTAATTTCGTTGTACTCGTTGCAATGACAATAAATGAATATTATTATTATTATTATTATTATTATTATGAATAGAGGAATGGAGAAATGGCACAGAAGTGGAGTTGTGTCTAGCTTAGATCAGGCCCGATAACAATAGACAATAGACAATAGGTGCAGGAGGAGGCCATTCGGCCCTTCGAGCCAGCACCGCCATTCAATGTGATCATGGCTGATCATTCTCAATCAGTACCCCGTTCCTGCCTTCTCCCCATACCCCCTGACTCCGCTATCCTTAAGGGCTCTATCCAACATTAAATGGTGGGGCAGTCTTGAGTGGACTGTTGGACCTACTCACACCCCATATTTCCCTGTGAATGCTGCCATTAATTGTCCACAAGTGACCTGCAAGGTGTCAGCATGGGAGGAATGAGCCTGCTACCCTAAGCGTTTAAAGTCTAGCTGCAGGTGGAATCTCCCTCTGCTGCTGCTCCTGACAATGAAAGCTTCATAGCAGTGTCCTCTCATGGCGGGAGGCCATGGACCGTTCACCATGCAAATACTGGAAGGACAAGGCCAGGTGTTTGCGTCAGGAGGTGCCATTAGACTGAGCGTTGTGCTCTGGGCTGAATGTCTTGAGCCATTGACAGGCATGCAACTGAACTGCAGTTTTACAAAAGTCTTTCAGACTTACTTCCGACTTTACTTTAGAGATTCAGCACGGAGGCAGGCCCTCCAGTACCACCGAGTGTGCGTCGACCAGCAATCACCCAGTGCACTCACGCTATCCTACACTTCAGGGGCAATTTATAATTTTACCGAAGCCAATTAACCTTCAAACCTGTGCGCATTTGGAGGAAACCAAAGTAGAAAACCCAGGCGGTCACAGTGACAACGTACAAACTCCATCCAGACAGCAGCTGTAGTCAGGATCCAACCAGGCGTTGTAAGGCAGCAACTCTAAAGCCATGCCACTGTGTCACCCCATGAGCCATCCCCATTTTGTTCCCGTCTCAGTACCACCTGATAATAGTTCGTGATCAGGGAAAGTCAAGGCCATGGGACGGTTATTGGATTTTTATTTCCTGTGACATGTGGTAAACCTATGGCTGATGAAACTAAATGTAGATAAGTGCAAAGCAATGCAAACATGGGTCAAGTTGACAATCCGAGTTCTTTACCTTGAGCCTGAATAACATACGTATACTGAATGAGTACAACAGATTTATTCCACAGTGGGGTTCTTCCCATGAGGATCTCCAGATACAATGCTAGTGTCTGAAAAGATCTCAACTGGGGAGAGGGAAAGAACAACTTTTCCACGATTGTTTACTTTTTATATAGAAAGGAAAAAGGGGTGTAACAGATAAAATCAAGGACCAATTACAATTCTAATACAATTCGCATGGTTACAGAGAAAACAAAACCATTAATGCAAGTCACATGCTTTCGGGGAAATGCATCAATTTACCTAGAGTGGATTCAAAACTTTTCCTACTTTCACACGCACCCATATAAGAAGTTGTTATTGGAAAAGAAACTTTTAATCTACTATATACGAGCAATCTCGCAGCTGCACGACCTTGCTTCTAACTGTTTTAATACACAAGCTAACACTATCAGACAAAGGAGTAATTTAAGAACAAAGAACCCCTATACTTCTCTGTCTACTCCCTATCACTCCTAGAGGGACAAACACATTCCATTCCCAATTATAACATTTCTGCCACAAGCATCCATACTGCTTTCTACTGAAAATAAGCATTCATTTTATATTAGCTAAAACAACAACAAAATAAACCATCTTCAACCATCTACAACAAAATATCAATATCTCTAATTAACTATATCAACTAATAGCATAGATTCTCAAAGTGTCCCTCTGAATGAAGCTCAAATATTTGGGCAGAAATAAATGTTGGGGGAGTCCAGAACCAGAAATAAATCAAATCAGAAAGGGCTGTGGTGAGAGATGGGATCAGGAACATGATGAGAAGACCACTGATTGGAAACATCCAACACCAAACAACTAGAGATGCTGTTTGACCCGCTGAGTTATTCCAGCGTTTCGTGTCTGCCTTTGGTTTAAACCAGCATCTGCAGTTCCTTCCTCCACTAGGTCAGTAGTGGGATCAATGTGAGCAGTGTGTAAACGTACACAACAGCATGCAGAAACATAAGAGGCTGCAGGTTCCCCAGTAGATGGCAGAGTGGTACAGCTGGCAGAGCTACTAACTCACGGTGCCAGAGATCCAGGTTGATACTGCCCTCGGATGCTGCCTGTGTGGAGTCTGCATGTTCTCCCTGTGACCACGTGGTTTCTTCCGGATGGTGTGCTCTACTTCCACATCTCAAAGACGTGCGGTTACTTGTTGGTTACTTGGCCTCTGTAAATTGCCCCTAGTGTGCAGGGAGTGGATGCAAATGTAGGATCTTCAATGGTAGACCCACATTGAACAGGTGATCAACGGCTGGTGTGGATTCAGTAGGCCGACGGCCATGTTTCTTTGCTGTATCTTTCAATTAATCAAATAGCATGAAACTGGCAATGTCCAAACCATTGACTTTGCACTCTGTCTCCTCAAATTCCCAAGACATTATGCCATAGGGCAGGCCTTATATATTCACTTGCCTACAGCGGCAGCTACCCCACCAGCTTCTCAATCAATCAATATTTTTCAGTATAGACTGAACACAGGGCAGAGATGGCAGAGAAGGGAATGGTGAGGCATTTGAGAAGACGGGACTTTGTGTTGTGGGGGATGTCTGTGGCTTGGAATCCAAAAGCCATGTGGGAATACTCTGGGAGAAGGGATCAGGATTGGGTTGGGACAGGAAGTGTTACCATTCAGCTTGGGACAAAGTGGGAGCCAGAGGTGACTTGAATCGCCTGTGGAGTTTAATGGCTGGGGCAGGTTGAAATTGCAATCAAATCAGAGGGATGGGATCAGGAAAATGACGAGGAGGTCCACTGAGAGGGGGCATCCAGTGCCAAACAACTACAGCAGTATTGGGAACAACGTGGGCAGCATGTGAAGCTATAAACCAGCATCCAGAGACACAAGAGACTGCAGATCCTGGAATAGGACATCGGACGTAGGACATACAACATAGAACATATAACATAGAACAGTACAACACAGGAACGGGCCCTTCGGCCCACAATGTTTGTGCCAAACACGATGCCTTGCTGAATTGATCTCTTCTGCCCGCACATGATCCATATCCCTCTATTCCCTGCATTTCCATGCGCCTATCAAAAAGCCTATTAAACACCACTAACATTTTTGTCTTCACCACCACCCATAATAATGTGTTCCATGCCCCCACTACTCTCTCTCTAAAATACCTGCCCAGCACATCTCCAATAAACTTTACCCCTCTCACCTGATAGCTCTGCCCTTTAGTGTTGGGCATTTCCAACCTGGGGAAAGCGTTCTGATTGTCTATCCTTTCTGTGCCTCTCACGAATTTTACATTAAGTCTATTAAGTCTCTTGAGTCTATTAAGTCCAGATTCTATTAAAGGGCCTGTCCCACTTAGGCGACTGCCCGCGACTAGGCTGTCGCCGACAGTTCGCCGGGGTGTTGCGGGCATGATCGTGAGGAGTCTTCCAAAGATCGTGGTGGATCTCGGCGCATCGCCGAGAAATCAAATGGTTTGAAATCTCTCGGCGACAGCTGGCTTGTCGCCAGGCATCGTAGCTTATTGCGGGCGCTGTCGCATGCTGTCCCCAGGTTTGATAGGTTCTCTTAAGATACATTTAGAAGCACATAATATTAAAATAAGTAAAGTCATTTCAAAATACCATGAAATGCTTGTGTTTAACCAATTTATTTACTGTCAGGACATTTGACAGGTAGATTGGAGGCGGCAGTTTGACGGTCAGGTAAGCGTGGGAATTTTCGCGATGTTTTTGGCCTCAGCCATTACATTTAAAGTGGGCTCCAAACCCAGATATGCAACCCAGAAACCAGATATACATCTCCCATACATTTTCAAAGAATGCCCACACACTATTCACAAAACTCCACTGAACCACTTTTTAAATTATTTTTTTAATACAGCTATTAGACAATAGACAATAGACAATAGACAATAGGTGCAGGAGTAGGCCATTCAGCCCTTCGAGCCAGCACCGCCATTCAATGCGATCATGGCTGTAGTAAACTGGAAGTAAATCCTGTTTATTCCATGTTACCGTGAAGCTTGGTTTTTAAGTAACCCGTACAAGATGTTATAGTTCAAAACTCTCAAGTACTTACCGACTTGTCAGTGATTTCAGCGAAAACCAGGACGCCGGAGAAGCATTGACAGCGTGGGAATTTTGCGATGTTTCAGAAGACGCTGTAATCTCGACCTGACTCGGCATTGTCGTGGTCATTGTCGTCGGGTAAAAGAAAAGTTCAGTCGCCGGCAATCGCCAAAAAGATCGCCTAAGTGGGACAGGCCCTTAAGTCTCCCTTCAACCTCCAACATTCCAGAGAAGATCTGGAGCAAATATGGAGGAGAGGGAGAGGGGGGAGGAGCCAACCTCTCCATCCTCAGTCCTGATGCAGGGTCTCAACCCAAAGCATCGACAACGAATTTCCCTCCAATGATGCCGATTGACCCACACAGGTCCTCCCACGGTTTGTTTACTTGCTAAAAATCCAATGGCGGGCCTCAACAACTAGACTGGCTAAGATTGGTACTCTTGGCTGTAAGGCTGTTGCCATCGCGAGGTAATGCCTTAGTTGCTGCATTTAGATGGTCCATGACACTGATGGGCATGTTAACCCCATGTGAGTGATATCTAAGCGGGCACTACAAGCTGGTTGATGTCAGTACAGTTAGTTTAGTTTCGTTTCGAGACGCAATCGGTCCAATGAGTCCGCACCAACCAGCGATCCCCGCACACTAACACTATCCGACTCACACTCGGGACAATTATACACATAAACCAAGCCAATTAAGCTACATACCTGTCTTCTTTCTTTCGTATGTCAACTACAACAATCAAAAGTGGCAATTGGTGCTTCAGAGAACCGTAGTTGACGCTTTGCTGCAAATGTTGTCAGTTTCGTAGAACTACCCAGGGTGGATGACAAGGACATAAATAAAGCAGCTCCCACCCCTACATACCTGTACGCCTTTGGAGTGTGGGAGGAAACCGAAGATCTCGGAGAAAACCCACGTGGTCACGGGGAGAACGAACAAACTCCGTACAGACAGCGCCCGTAGTCGGGATCGAACCCGAGTCTCTGGCGCTGCAGGCACTGTAAGGCAGCAACTCTACCGCTGCGCCACCGTGGCCGCCCTTGTCCGAGGAGCTGGGGCTGGTTAGCAAGCTGTGTGACCCCCCCCCCCCCCCCCCCGCTCGCTGGTTTTGGAAAAAATTACTTTGGCCCCTCATAACATTGTCTTGTTGCATGATGCAGTTACGAAACCATTCCATTTCGTGGGTAGCCTTCATCTACCATTCCAAATATGCCCCATCCATAGCCTACATTTTTTCGTGTGGGAGACACGCAAAACATTTTGCCCCCGTTACGTTTTAACAAAAGAATTGATCAACAAAATCTGTCATGTACGAAGGGCACCTTTCTCAGTCACACCCTTCAGCTTGCAAAACACAGTCAGCAGTCTACAACTGACTACAGCTGTAAACCTGGCCAGTGAAAATGTTCGCTAAGTATGAAGCTGCAAATAGGGAGGATTATCTCAGGACTTTTGCATCATTTTTGAAAGATCATTGTTAATGCAGTTGAAATTATCAGGAGGTGGTCATTGTGCAGTACTTTCAACAGGATCCACCTCAGATCAAACAGATTTATATTTCAACAATTTAAAAAGCAGAAGAGCCTAAATTCCTCCACTGGACACATGGAACTGCAGATGCTGGTTAAGAAAAAAAGACAATGGACAATAGGCAACAGGTGCAGGAGTAGGCCATTCGGCCCTTCGAGACGGCACCGCCATTCGATGTGATCATGGCTGATCATTCTCAATCAGTAGGTGCAGGAGTAGGCCATCCTGCCTTCTCCCCATACCCCCTGACTCCACTATCCTTAAGAGCTCTATCTAGCTCTCTCTTGAATGCATTCAGAGAATTGGCCTCCACTACCCTCTGAGGTAGAGAGTTCCACAGATTTACAACTCTCTGACTGAAAAAGCTTTTCCTCATCTCTGTTCTAAATGGCCTACCCCTTATTCTTAAACTGTGGCCCCTGGTTCTGGACTCCCCCAACATTGGGAACATTGTTTCCTGCCTCTAACACGTCCAACCCCTTAATAATCTTATATGTTTCGATAAGATCCCCTCTCATCCTTCTAAATTCCAGAGTATACAAGCCTAGCCGCTCCAGTCTCTCAACATATGACAGTCCCGCCATTCCGGGAAGACAAAGTACTTGAGTAAGTCAACCAGTCGGACAGTATCTCTGGAGAACATGGACACCTAACGTTTTAGGTTGGAACGCTTCTTCAGACTGATTGTATTAGGGGGCGCGAAAGCTGGAAGAGAGCTGGGAGCAGGACAAAGTCTGGTGAATACTGGTGAGGTGGGTTTGATTGGGAGTTGGGTAGACAAAGGCCAGAGATGGAGGCGCAGCAACTCATATTCCCCTTAGGTAGCTTACAACCTAATGGTATGAACATTGAATTCTCCAATATTAGGTAACTGACCAACATAACCCTTTCCCCTTCACCTGTCCCATTCCACCTATATCTCTTCCTCATGCTTCACATTTGGTGCCTCTTCCCTCCTTATTCCTTATCTCACAGCTTTTTGTCTTCTTCCCATCTCTTGCCTTAGTCCACCCATCTATGAATCAACCCCCCCCCACCATCTGTATCCAGCTACCATTTGCCAGGCTTTGTCCTTCCCCTACCTCCCAACTACAATCAGTCTGAAGTAGGGTCCCAACCCAAAACGTCGCCTTTCAATGTTCTCCAGAGATGCTGCCTGACCCGTTGAGTTATTCCAGAACGTAATGTTTACTTTCCTCTTAAACTGCACCAACTCTATGTTCTACGTAACTTCAAAACCCAATTCAAATTGCCAACATGCCAGCTGATGATTACTGCATGAAAGCCCATCAAGTTATTCTTTTTAATGGGAGTTCTTAGGAAAACCCTTTGCCAGCTTTCGTAGATGATAAGTCCGAGCATATTGAATGGAGATGGTTCCTAAAATGTCACCATCCAATATTTCGATCAATAAATTTGTTGTCAAACGTTACCACTTAAACAGCAATATGGGCTGGATCTTGCTGGACCCAGTCTGCAGTCCAGAATCATGTTCCCAGAACCTGCCCGATTCAGAGGGACAGAACTGAACCTCGTTGGAGTCCTCACCCGGCCTTCCATCGCCCGGCGCGGCTCGGCTGCGGGACTTTTCATCGCACTGCGCGGCTCGGCCGCGGGACCTTCCATCTCCGCGAGTCGGGAGCCTCAGTCGCCTCGGCAGAAGTCGAACTATCTGTCCATGGGAGAAGCATGGGGGAAGAGAGAAGAATTTTTTTTGCCTTCCATCACAGTGAGGGGGTGTCTGGAGGAGTCACTGTGATGGATGTTTGTGTTAAAATTGTGTGTCTTGTGTCTTTTACTCTGTACTGTTGTGGCTGCGTGGCAAATGATTTTCATTCAATTCATTTTGAATGACAATAAAGGCATATTATTATTATTATTATTATTATTATTATTATTATTATTATTATTATTATTATTATTATTATTATTATTATTATTATTATTATTATGATGATGATTATTATTATTATTATTATTATGATTATTATTATTATTATTATTATGATTATTATTATGATGATTATTATTATTATTATTATTATTATTATTATTATTATTATTATTATTATTATTATTATTATTATTATTATGATTATTATGATGATGATGATGATGATTATTATTATTATTATTATTATTATTATTATTATTATTATTATTATTATTATTATTATTATTATTATTATTATTATTATTATTATTATTATTATTATTATTATTATTATTATTATTATTATTATCTCCCCACTGTGCCACCTCTTTAGTGCATTCTGCAGCCCAAAACGACCTGAATTTCCCCAATGAGTCCACCGATGAGTCCACTTTCAAAACCTCCACGTCCCGACACAAAAACAGCTTCATATCATATCATCATATATATACAGCGCGGAAACAGGCCTTTTCGGCCCACCAAGTCGGCGCCGCCCAGCGATCCCCGCACATTAACACTATCCTACACACACTAGGGACAATTTTTTACATTTACCCAGTCAAATTAACCTACAAACCTGTACGTCTTTGGAGTACGTCTTTGGAGCTTCTTCCCATGAGAGAAGCGGTAGCTCTACTTAAGAGCCGCACCATACCGCTACATTCCGGTCGGCAAGCCAAACACTTACGAACTCTCCAAGTGCTCTTTAGATGTCTACAGTTGCGATATAGAGCAAAGCTGCCCCTTTTTACTCTTGCACTTTTTAAAACATTTTAAAATCATAATGTTTTTTAAATTGTCTGCTGTTTATTGTGTTTTTACCATGTGTGAGCAAAGCTCAGCCAAATTCCTTGTACGTGTACATACTTGGTCAATAAATTAATACTGATTTATTCTGAAATTGATTATGATTCTGACTAAAGATACTAGAGGAACAAGATGAACCACTCCGTCGAAATCGCCCATACTGAAGTGTCGTACGCAAAGGAGCGTAACGGCCGCCATTTTGGTAGCCAAAACCCGCCATTCGCTATGCCTCTCGCAGTGTAATCAGTGTTTGGGGGAACAGTATGTGTGATGATACCATAACAATGCAGAATATATCTCATCTATCAATTCACAGATTTTTGCTATTTTTCTTTTAAAATGTTTCTGCAAGTTTCTGCCTACTAAAATGGCGCCATGACATACTACGGTTTTTAGGGTCGAGTGGTCTATCTTGCTCCTCTAGTATCTTTGATTCTGACCATTGTGGAGCTGATGGAGTAAATGCCATAGTGCACAGGTGAATACAGAGGCCTGTCCTGTAGCACAGAATATCTTGCCGATCTCTTACATGTTCAACATGATAAAGTGCAAAACCAGTGGGTAGATCATTGCCTGGACTGTGCTCCACATGAGAAACCAAGGAACTCCCAATATTTCTACCAAGAAGCCTTTTTCAGCAATGGATTATTGCATGAAATCTGTGTTTCTGCTTTTGATTTGTCCAGCCATCTGCCAAACAAACCACCCCTCTCACCCGTACCCACCTATCACTTTCCAGACTCCTCTCATCCCCCCCCTCCGCACCGCCCCCTACCTCCCCTCCTCCCTCCCCCACTCACCACAATCCCAATCGGAAAGGTCACCTATCCACGTTCTACAGAGATGCTGCCGAACCCACTGAGTTACTCCAGAACATTGTGTCACGTTTTTTGTCATGCACTTTAACAGTTTTTGAATGGTTCTGAATGTCAGAAGCTTTTTCAAATAATTAAAACTGTGAGCAATTATTTTCTAATTATTTATTTTACAAATAATTATAGTTATTTCAAAAAAATACCGAAAGCACTTAGAAGCAATTACGACGATTAAACTAAAGCTTTTTTTCACAATTATCTTTATCTTTTCTTTTGGCTCCGTCTACTCAGGCTTGAAGTAATTAGGGTTTGCATCTCAAGCAAAACAGAGAGTGCTGGAGGAACTCAATGGTCAGGCAACATTTTTTAGTTTAGTTTAGCTTAGAGATACAGCGCGGAAACAGGCCCTTCGGCCCACCGGGTCCGCGCCGGCCAGCGATCCCCGCACATTAACACTATCCTACACCCACGGGGGACAATTTTTACATTTACCAAGCCAATTAACCTACAAACCTCCACATCTTTGGAGTGTGGGAGGAAACCGAAGATCTGGAAGAAAACCCATGCAGTTCATATACAAACTCGGTACAGACAACATCTGAGTCTGCTCAATCAAGCGAGCTGTGAAGATGCCACATCTTTGCCCTGCCTCTCTAGTTTAATGGCTCTCGGTATTCTTACAGGGAGATTTTAAATCAGAGAGGCAGGAAGGTGGGAACCATTGCAGTAAGTCAGAAAATGGCAGTGCTCTGGTTAGTGTCATCGATCAAAAAAATCTAGGAGTGCTGGTGCATTGTCCCTTGACATCACATGTAGGTAGGGTGGTCAAGAATGCTTTCGGCAAATTGGCCTTCATAGACAATAGACAATAGACAATAGGTGCAGGAGGAGGCCATTCGGTCCTTCGAGCCAGCACCACCATTCAATGTGATCATGGCTGATCATTCTCAATCAGTACCCCGTTCCTGCCTTCTCCCCATACCCCCTGACTCCGCTATCCAGAAGAATATCTAGCTCTCTCTTGAATGCATTCAGATAATTGGCCTCCACTGCCTTCTGAGGCAGAGAGTTCCACAGATTTACAACTCTCTGACTGAAAACGTTTTTCCTCATCTCTGTTCTAAATGGCCTACCTCTTATTCTTAAACTGTGGCCCCTGGTTCTGGACTCCCCCAACATTGGGAACATGCTTCCTGCCTCTAACGTGTCCAACCCCTTAATAATCATATGTTTCGATAAGATCCCCTCTCATCCATCCAAATTCCAGTATACAAGCCTAGTTGCTCCAGTCTTTCACATATGACAGTCCTGCCATTGGGCCCTTTATAGAGGAAACTGAAAGGCAAAATTTCGGGTCAACACCCTCCTTCAGACAGTTAGTAGTAGGGGGGAGTGATGGAAAAGAGAAGTGGGAGCAAATCAAAGACAGGTAAGTGATAGGTGGATACAGGTATTGATTGGAAAATGGGTGGAGTAAGTGAGAAAACTGGTGGTAAAAGCCTTGATAAACAGGGTGAGGGATGTAGGTGGAAAGGGACAGGGAGAGGGAAACGAGGGAAGACAAAAAGCAAAATTAGGGACTTTGGGATGGGTTTACAAGAATGATCCCGGGAATGAGTAGGTTAACCTATGATGAGTGTTTGTCGGCACTGGGCCTGCACTCGCTGGAGTTTAGAAGAATGAAGATGGACCTCATTGAAACATACAGAATAGTGAAAGGCTTGGATAGCGTGGATGTGGGGAGGGTGTTCCCACTAGTGGGAGAGTGTAAGACTCGTGGTCATAGCTTCAGAATTAAAGGATGTTCTTTTAGGAAGGAGATGAGGAGAAATGTCTTAGTCAGAGGAATCTGTGGAATTCTTTGCCACAGAAGGCCGTGGAGGCCAAGTCAGTGGATATTTTTAAGGCAGAGATAGATAGATTATTGATTAGTACGGGTGTCAGAGGTTATGGGGAGAAGGCAGGAGAATGGGGTTAGGAGTGAGAGATAGATCAGCCATGATTGAATGGCAGAGTAGACTTGATGGGCCGAATGGTGTAATTCTACCATCACTTATGTCTTTATGACCTTATGAGATAAGTGTGTGAAAAAGGAGAATGGATTAGGGTGAGCGGGAGGGTGGGATCTGGTGAGAATGACCTCTCCACGGGTCGGTATCTTGGGCTGGATCTGAGTGACCCTGGGCTGAGAGGGAACTTTATAGAGTGCTGGGGATCTCAATGAGACTGAGCCAATCTGAGCTGTCGATGGGGCTTGAGTAGTGTCCTTACAAATCCGTACCTTCCAGACTTGTACCTAACTCTGGCAGTGCCATTCAAAATAATCCCTTCCGAATGACTGTCTCGAGTGAGCAAAATCGAGCCCAATGTTTCTTTGTTTGAGCTGTCGTTTGCTCCACTGCATTTTGTCAATAATGTTCAGCACAGTACTACATGCACCACAAACAAACAAAAAATTCACAAGGACATATTTCTGTTGTATTTCCTTCTTATTCACAGAGCTCTGCACTCGTCTGCAATCACTTCCATCAGCCATTGTTTGACCCACATGTATATTTTGCCTGAACCAGCTTCTCAATTTCAAAGCACGTAACCTATTTCAAAGGCCTTGCTAAGTTATTATCCTCCAATGTAAACCAAACTGCGTTAGGTTTGAGTCCACAGCCATGGACATCTTCCTGCTTTATAACACTGACAGGACCAAGGAACTTTGGTCCGGACCTTGCCTGGTGCCTGGGAAGATTGGTTAATTTGACAGTAAAGTCAGCCCATGCCACTGTGGAGTCCCAGGGGAGCATCTATCACACAAAGGGGACGGGTGAGTCACAGTCTGGCTCCAAGCTGTAGGGATGGAAGGGGTGGTTTGTTAAATAATATAAGAAGATAACTGCAGATGCTGGTACAAATCGAAGGTATTTATTCACAAAATGCTGGAGTAACTCAGCAGGTCAGGCAGCATCTCGGGAGAGAAGGAATGGGTGACGTTTCGGGTCGAGACCCTTCTTCAGACTGATGTCAGGGGGGCGGGACAAAGGAAGGATATAGGTGGAGACAGGAAGATAGAGGGAGATCTGGGAAGGTGGAGGGGACGGGAGGGACAGAGGAACTATCTAAAGTTGGAGAAGTCGATGTTCATACCACTGAGCTGCAAACTGCCCAGGCGAAATATGAGGTGCTGTTCCTCCAATTTCCGGTGGGCCTCACTATGGCACAGGACGAGGCCCATGACAGAAAGGTCAGACTGGGAATGGGAGGGGGAGTTGAAGTGCTCGGCCACCGGGATATCAGTTTGGAGATCAGTTTGTTGTAGGGTTGGGGAGAAAAAAAATCCAAAGATGGTGTGGGGAAAGTTGGGGAACGATCGAACCCTGAGAATTGGGTCAGGCCATCAGTGTGGGTAATGGAGAGACCAGTTGCATTCAGTATGTGTAGGCTGCAGAGAGGGGAGGTTGTCAAGTCAGATAGCTGTGTGTGAGGAGATTGTAGCTGGCAGATTGTACCGTCAGACTAGAGATTGGTGGTGGGGGGGGGGGGGGGGAAGGCACGGAGATGGTTGAGTTTGATGATCACGAGGTGTGGTGGTCCCAGAGACGCTGAGACTGATGTTACTGGTGGGACTGATGTTACTGAGGGAGAGTTGTTGCAACTGCGGGGAAGTATTTATTTTGGAAAGAACAACATGAGGTGGTTCCGAGTGGTGGACTCAACAATCTGGGGTTTACATGAGGATGAAGCAGGTTATAGGGTCTGATTCATCTTGAGTGCCCTGCCTCATAACAGAGCCATGCACACGTGTTGCTGCTACCCCACAGTGCCAGTGCCCCAGGGTTCGATCCTGACTTCGGGTGCTGAATGTGCTGAGTTTGCGGAATTCCTCTGGGTGCTCCGGTTTCCTCCCACATCCCAAACACACGTGGGTTTGCAGTATAAATAAATTGCCCCTAGAGCATAGGGGGCAATTGGGAAAGTAGGATTTTAGATTTTTTTAGATTTAGAGATACAGCGCAGAAACGGGCCCTTCGGCTCACCGGGTCCGCGCCGCCCAGCGATCCCCGCACACTAACACTATCCTACACCCACTAGGGACAATTTTTTACATTTGCCCAGCCAATTAACCTACGTCTTTGGAGTGTAGGAGGAAACCGAAGATCTCTGAGAAAACCCACACAGGTCACGGGAAGAACGTACAAACTCCGTACAGACGGCGCCCGTAGTCAGGATCGAACCTGAGTCTCCGGCGCTGCATTCGCTGTAAGGCAGCAACTCTACCGCTGCGCCACCGTGCTACCCTTAACATACAACTAGTGAGATAGACACCAAAAGCTGGAGTAACTCAGAGGGACAGGCAGCATCTCTGGAGAGAGGGAATGGGTGACGTTTCAGGTCGAGACCCTTCTTCAGACTGAAGTGATAGGAACAGAATTAGGCCATTCAGCCCACCAACTCAACTCTGCCATTCAATCACGGCTGAACTATCTCTCCCTCCTAACCCTATTCTCCTGCCTTCTCCCCATAACCCCCTGACACCCGTACACTGAAGAAGGATCCCGACCCAAAACGTCACCCATTCCTTCTCTCCAGAGATGCTGCCTGTCCCGCTGAGTTACTCCAGCTTTTTGTGTCTATCTTTGGTTTAAACCAGCATCTGCAGTTCCTTCCTATACAACAAGTGAGGACAGATGATCAATACCTGGCGTGGGGGTCAGCGTGGCCCAAAGGCCTGTGTCAACGCTGCGACGTTCAATGGATTCAATAAAACCCAAATTGTGGTGTTGGCATTCCGGCACAAGCTGACACTGCTGGACACCATTGCTCAAGTCTGAACTGAGTGCTTTCAACCACCATACACGCAAAGACCAAAGCAGAAAACAAGGGCCTTGTGCAACTCAAAGTAAGCCCACAGTTTCCCTAGAAGACTGTTTTTTTTATTGAACAGTCAGTTTGCATCTTGCACAGCTTCTCGGTCTTTGCCTCACTAAATGGATATTTCCTCCCTCCTTTAATTGCAGCATCTGTCATCATCATGTCCCCTTATGACTGATTGGTATAAATGCTCTGGTGAGGTGGATAACCTTTCTTGTGCTGATAACACGTTTGCAATCAGACTGGGGGGTTCAGCAAAATAAATCTAACACTTCAGGCAAAATAGAATTGATCATCTGATGATAAGGACCCATATCCAATATTATTTACAAGCTTGGTGGAACTTTTCCTAACACCACTCTTATCGTTTTGCAATCACTGACCACTTACGTTTCCTTTAGGAACAGATTCGATCTCTAATCTTTGGGATAGATTAATGGTTAAAAATACCTGGAGTAGCAAATAGACAATTGATGTTGCTTGCATTTACATTTCTTGTGTTTACTTCTCTTTCAGGGTCAAATCGTGTGGGCCACGACTGCTGACTTTTCTCAAATCCATGCTGTGGACAAGGGATGGCTTTGGAGAAGAAACGTTCCGACTCGAAACGTCACACGTCCATTCCATCCCCAGATGCTGTCTGACCCATTGAGTTCTTATGGTCATAAGGTCACAAGTGAGAGGAACAGAATTAGGCCATTCGGCTCATCAAGTCTACTCCGGCATTCAATCATGGCTGAACTATCCCTCCCTCCTAACCCCATGCTCCTGCCTTCTCTCCATAATCCCTGACACCCGTACTAATCAGGAATCTATCCCTTGGGAATATCCATTAAAAATATCAACAGATGGCCTCCACAGCCTTCTGTGGCAAGGAATTCCACAGATTCACCACCCTCTGACTAAAGAAATTCCTCCTCATCTCCTTCTTAAAGGAACCCCTTTAATAGGTTCTTGGTTCTTGGTTCTTGGTCCTCCAAAATATTCCAAATGGAATTTAAACTGGAGGTGGCGGAGTATGGACTTAAGCAAGAAGGGCTTCTTGGAGAGGAAGAGCTGCCTTAAATTTAGTTGCGTCTGGTTGAGTAACTACAGTAGGGTGAAGACTATTCCATGCCTTAATTGTGCGAGGGATGAATGAATTGCTGTACACACCTGTCTTGTCAGCTGGTAACTCGAATTGAATCGAGTGCCCTCGTCTGCTCCTGTTAGGTTTGGGTTTGGTGTAGATGTGGTCATCTATGTCGAGCTGACCATTTAACATTTTGTAAAAACAGGTCAAACAGTGGGCTTTACGTCTGTCTTGGAGAGTGTTCCACCCCAATGGATTTAGAAGTTCGGTAACACTCGCTTCTCTCTGAGGCTGTGACCTCTATAGACAATAGACAATAGACAATAGGTGCAGGAGGAGGCCATTCGGCCCTTCGAGCTAGCACCCCCATTCAATGTGATCATGGCTGACCATTCTCAATCAGTACCCCGTTCCTGCCTTCTCCCCATACCCCCTGACTCCGCTATTCTTAAGAGCTCTAGTCCTCGTTTCTCCCACCAGTGGAAACATCCTCTCCACATCCACTCTATCCAGGCCTTTCACTATTCGATAACTTTCAATGTGGTCCCCCCTTATCCTTCTAAACTCCAGCGAGTACAGGCCCAGTGCCGACAAACGCTCATCCAGCTCTTTGTGTTTCACTCAAGATTCCATCATCTGTACTCTCTTGTGCGTCCGTGTTACAGTGAAGGACGGCACTCTGGGGATGTGCATCCTTCCCAGTCAAAATACGCCTGTCATCCTTCCCAGTCAAAATACAGCGTGAAGGTTTGATGGTGTGACAATGGTTTTACAAGTGCAAAAAACTTTCTTAGAATGTTTATTTTTAATCGATAATGACTCGTGATAGCAGTGCTACATTTGTGTATGTGGGGTGGAACATCTTGTGATTATTCTGCTCCTCACTGCATGCCCACACTCATCAGCAACATGTTGTGGGAAGCAGCATTGAATTATTTTACTAAACATAGCACACTGAACATTTGTCATGTATTGGCTGTGGGAGCAATGTGTTCTTATATGTCAAGGTATTGTGTTAACACCTCCAGAAAGAAATTAAATGCTCTTTGAGAGATTTGTCAATGCAGTAAACATAGAGGGAGAGGTTTGTCTTTGGTAGTTAACACCAGTTGGTGTTAGCAAGAATGCTGGCTGCTGGTTTTACACACTCTCCATCTTTCATTATACCTTCCAAGAGGACAGAGGTTCAAGGTGAAATGCAAAAGATTTAATAGGGATCTCAGGGGTCATTTTTTCACATTAAGGGTGGTGGGTATTTGGAACAAGCTGCCAGAGGAGGTAGTTGAGGCTGAGACTATCCCAACATTTAAGAAACAGTTAGACAGGTACATGGATAGGACAGGTTTAGATTTTTTTTTTAGATTTAGATTTAGAGATACAGCGCAGAAACAGGCCCTTCGGCCCACCGGGTCCGTGCCGCCCAGCGATCCCCGCACACTAACACTATCCTACACCCACTAGGGACAATTTTTACATTTACCAAACCAATTAACCTACAAACCTGTACGTCTTTGGAGTGTGGGAGGAAACCGAAGATCTCGGAGAAAACCCACGCAGGTCACGGGGAGAACGTACAAACTCCAAACAGACAACATCCGAAGTCAGGATCGAACCTGAGTCTCCGGCGCTGCATTCGCTGTAAGGCAGCAACTCTACCGTTGTGTCACCGTGCCGTTTGGAGGGATATGGACCAAGCGCAGGCAGGTGGAAGTAGTGTAGCTGGGACATGTTGGCCGGTGTGGGCAAGTTGAGGCGAAGGGCCTGTTTCCACACTGTATCACCCTATGACTCTATCAGGTGGCAAGCACACCTCCAGATTCAGGGACAGCTTCTTCCCAGCTGTAATCAGGCAACTGAATCATCCTACCACAACCAGAGAGCAGTCCTGAACTACTATCTACCTCATTGGTGACCCTCGGACTATCCTTGATTGGACTTTGTTGGCTTTACCTTGCACTAAAAGTTATTTCCTTATCATGTATCTATACACTGTAAATAGCTCGATTGTAATCACGTATTGTCTTTCCGCTGACTGGTTAGCACGCAACAAAAGCATTTTGCTGTGCCATGGTACACTTGACAATAAACGAAACTGTAACTGTAACTAGGAATAACTCTTGCTGACGGCAACCAAAATCTACTGCTTTGTCATTCAGATCAAGAATCTCCTCTACAATCTCTTCTTCTAAGCTGGATAGTTGAAGCTCATAACCTTAACCCTCTGGCCATGAGTCAGGGGTCATTTAATATGTGTTAGACACTGCCTGACACAGTGCAGGTATCGACCTCCCCATGATCGAAAGGATCTATAGGAGACGCTGTCTCATAAAAGCAGCCTATGTCATCAAAGACCCACATCACCCTGACCACACTTTCATTTCACTTTTTAGTTCAGAGATACAGCGCGGACACAGGCCCTTCGTCCCACTGGGCCCGCACCAACCAGCGATCCCCGCACATTAACACTATCCTACACACACAAGGGACAAAAAGTTTTACACATACACCAATTAACCTACATACCTGTACGTCTTTGGAGTGTGGGCGGAAACCGAAGATCTCGGAGAAAACCCACGCTGTCGCGGGGAGAACGTACAAACTCCGTTCAGACAACACCATAGTCATCGGCTCTGCAGGCGCTGTAAGGCAGCAATGGGTATTTTATACTAGTAATACAATACAATACAATACAATACAATTGTATTGTATTGTATTGTATTACTAGTATAAAATACCCATTGCTGCCTTACAGCGCCTGCAGAGCCGATAGTAATGTGGCTGTTACTGGAGTGAATTTTTCTTTGTTAAATATTATCTGTGTACTAGACCAAGTGGACCCGTTGGGCCCAAATCTCTCCTGCATTGGTGCACCACCCTCTCTTCCCTCTCTTTCCCCCACCCCCTCCCCTCTCCTCCCCCTTTCCCCCTTCCCACCTAGACAATAGGTGCAGGAGTAGGCCATTCGGTGCTTCGAGCCAGCACTGCTTTTGGCAAATCTGGTACACCAATGCACCATGGAGAATACAAGAGAAAACAGAGAATAATTGTGCTTTGTAAATAGTGGGAAAGCTTTAAGGTGCCAGGTGGTAAGTCTCTCAAGAATAATACAGAACAGTTTTTGGCAAAACAAAATGTGTAAATTGTCCCATGGGAACTACACTCGCCCCCCTGCAGGACCTATACATCAGGAGGTGCAAATCAAGAGCAAACAAGATTATGGGGGAACCCCTACCACCCCAGTAACGGACTGTTCCAGCTGCTACGGTCAGGCAAACGCCTCCGCTGTCATGCTGTGAAAACGGAGAGGATGAGACGGAGTTTCTTCCCACAGGCCATCACGACTATTAACTATTATATCTCCAGGGACTAAATCTTTTTCTGTATTAATTTTGATTTTTATGCTGTAATTGTAATTCTTTGCACAATCCGCAGGCATTGCCACTTTCATTTCACTGCACATCTTGTATGTGTATGTGACAAATAAACTTGACTTGACTTGAGGATAGGGCTAGTGTACGGGGATTGTTGGTTGGCGTGGACTCTGTGGGCTGAAGGGCCTGTTTCGCTTTACACCCATGGCTGTCTGGCAAAGGACGGTTCAATGCCATCAATGAATTTATGGACCTTATCACTGTTGATGGCTGAATCACTGGAAGTGATGAATCAGCACACAGGAGAGACACAGGCTGAGTGGTGTCACAACAACAACATCCCCATCAGCATCAACAAAACCAAGGAACTAAATGTGTCGGAAGGAATTGCCGATGCTGGTCAAAAATCGGAATAGACACAAAAAGCTGGAGTAACACAATGGGTCAGACAGCATCGCCGGAGAAAAGGAATAGGTGACATTTTGCGTCGAGACTAAACAAGGGTCTCGACCTGCAACATCTCCTATTCCTTTTCTCCAGAGATGCTGTCTGACCCGCTGACAAGCTTTTTGTGTCTATCCAAGAAACTAATTGTTGATTTCAGAAAGATGGGGTCAGGAAACCATGTTCCAGTTTTCATTGAAGATAGGTACAAAATACTGGAGTAACTCAGCGGGTCAGGCAGCATCTCTGGAGAGAAGGAATGGGTGACATTTCGGATCGAGATCCTTCTTCAGACCTCGACCCGAACCGTCACCCGTTCCTTCTCTCCAGAGATGCGGCCTGTCCCGCTGAGTTACTCCAGCTTTTTTCGATTTAAACCAGCATCTGCAGTTCTTTCCTACACTTCCAGTTTTCAATGGTTGGTCATGGTGGAGAGAGTTAGTAGCTTCAAATTTTAGAAATTTGACGTGTAATTTACGAATAATTTGTGCTTGTGTGTGTGTCTGAGTCCAGGAGCTTGTGATGCTGCTGCAAACAAGATTGTGCCTGTACCTCATCGTACCTATGACAATAAACTCGACCTAACATTGCAGATAGTTGTGTCTGGCACTTATATATTACTACTTAGAAACATAGAAAATACCTGCAGGAGTAGGCCATTCGGCCCTTCGAGCCAGCACCGCCATTCAATATGATCATGGTGATCATTCTCAATCAGTACCCCGTTCCTGCCTACTCCCCATACCCCTTAATTCCGTTAGCCCTTTCAAAGCTAAATCTAAATCTCTCATTAATACATCCAGTGAATTGGCCTCCATTGCCATCTGTGGCAGAGAATTCCACAGATTCACAACTCTCTGGGTGAAAACATTTTTCCTCACCTCAGTCCTAAATGGCCTACCCCTTATTCTCAAACTGTGACCCCTGGTTCTGGATTCCCCCAACATGGGGAACATTTTTCCTGCATCTACCCCGTCCAATCCCTTAATAATTTTATATGTTTCTACAAGATCCCCTCTCATCCTTCTAAATTCCAGTGAATACAAGCCCAGTCGATCCATTCTTTCATCGTATGTCAATCCCGCCACCCCTGGAATTAACCTGGTGAACCTACGCTGCACTCTCCCAATAACAAGAATGTCTCTGGCGCTGTGAGACAGCAGGTCTACTAGATCTACCATCATACTTGTATTTCTTATCACGTTTTCTTTCCAACATTCAACTGCACTTGGTAGATTAATTAAAATACGATCCCAGTTATTATCAAGGTGAATGCCTGAACAATATTCTGTCGATGTAAGAAAGTTTATTTCAGGCAAAATTTCTTTAAATAAAATTTACTGTTGTTGATAATGTGCTGTTATATACAACTTCCTCATCTAAACAAAATTTGTACTGGCACAGTGGGGGGGGGGAAATGAAATACCCACTTGTTGTTTGACCGATAATAAAATAATATGTTTCAAGTCAAGTCAAGTCAATTTTATTTGTATAGCACATTTAAAAACAACCCACATTGACCAAAGTGCTGTACATCAGTTCAGGTACGAAGAACGAACATACAATGGCACACAAACATAACAGCACATACATAAACAATTCACAGTGCCCCCTCAGAGGGCCTCAAACGCTAGGGAGTAGAAATAGATCGATGACATAAAGTGAAAATATGAACTTATGGGAAAAGAACAATAAACAGCGGTGTTCAATAGAGAGTCATTTGCTTTTGGTTGAGGATGGGGAAGTAATCCCATGCAAGCCTGCTACACTGAGTCAATCGTCAGCGGGAAGTCTTTTAGGACCGAGATGAGAACGTTTTTTTTCACAGAGAGAGTGGTGAATCTGTGGAATTCTCTGCCACAGAAGGTAGTTGAGGCCAGTTCATTGGCTATATTTAAGAGGGAGTTAGATATGGCCCTTGTGGCTAAAGGGATCAGGGGGTATGGAGAGAAGGCAGGTACAGGATACTGAGTTGGATGATCAGCCATGATCATATTGAATGGCGGTGCAGGCTCGAAGGGCCGAATGGCCTACTCCTGCACCTATTTTCTATGTTTTTATCATATAATATCTTGCACCTTTTTTTCGGTGGGTTTTCTCGTTCAGACAGGACCTCAGTGAAACTCTGAATACCCAAACCTGAGGCTCATATTCAGCCCTTGGATGTCATGCATAATGAGACCTTTATGAAGTGTGTAAATGGCTTAATCTGCTGAACACGCTTCTGTAATAATTATTGTACAAGATGTTCCACAAAGCAAGCAAATAACTTAGCCTAATAAGGCATTCCTGGCGTATTGCAATTTATTCCTTCAAACAACTTGATGGCCTTCATTTTCTAAACGTAGCTCCTTGAAGTATCGCTAAAAGTATCGCTAAAAGATGTTATATTAAGCTGCTGCATCATTAGCAAGGCGGCATGCAAACCACAGAAGCGAACGTTTTCAGAGACAAAAGCAGTTTTGGTCTCCTAATTTGAGGAAGGACGTCCTTGCTATTGAGGCAGTGCAGCGTAAGTTCACGAGGTTAATCCCTGGGATGGAGGGACTGTCATATGAGGAAAGATTGGAAAAACTAGGCTTGTATTCACTGGAGTTTAGAAGGATGACGTATAACATTATAAAAGGACTGGACAAGCTAGATGCAGGAAAAATGTTCCCAAGGTTGGGGGAGTCCAGAACCAGGGGACATGGTCTAAGAATAAAGGGGAGGCCATTTAAAACTTCTTTAAAAAAAAAAAAAATTAAATATTATTTTTATTGCTTTTTCAAATAACATTCAAAAACATTTAACATAATAATTACATAACAAGGCACATCAACAGCAAGGTCACTTTTAGGCACCTAAAGGCATTTTAAATATAAAGGAAGTAAGGCATGTTTCTGTTATAGTACATGTCCATGTATGTACATAGACATACACATATACATACATATATATACATATATATATATACACACACACACACACATATATACACACATATATACAAACTGCTCCCACCTTTAATAACCCGACCAGACAATAATCACAATGAAAATAAAGACAGTCAGCAGTTCACAACAAGGCCTCAGTAAAATCTTTCCCCTCCAGAAATGTCATAAACGAGCCCCAAATCTTTTCAAAAGTGTCATATTTCCCCTTAACTCTATCTGTAAGTTTCTCCAAAGCAAGACACTGCAGTAATCCATCAACCCAACTTTGCTTGTTTGGTCTATAAACTGATTTCCATGACAAAGCAATTTTATGTTTAGCTTCAAGCAGACAAAATATAACCATCTTCTTATCTGTATTGTTAAGTTTACAGCTTGCTGGAAAACACCCGAAAATACAAAGTTTAGGACTTCTCTTTTGTGGTAATAGATAAAGTTGTTATTATCTCCTTTCAGTACTCTTGGATGGTGGAGCATTCCCAAAGGCAATGAAACAAGCTACCCTTATGTACACCGCATTTGATACACAGATCAGGTGTATTAGGGTTAATGTGATGCAGTAAAACAGGAGTAATATAGAGTCTCATTATCCATTTGTACTGGAGTAATTTGAACCGCGTATTTATTGTTTGGACTTGAGATTGTAAACATATATCCTGCCCTTCTTCGACAGTAATTTCTTCATCAAGATCTGAACACCACGCAATGTTCCCAACATTGTTCCCAATGTTGGGGGAGTCCAGAACCAGGGGACACGGTCTAAAAATAAAGGGGAGGCCATTTAAAACTTCTTCTTCTTGCGTTTGAGGCAGCAGAAGTTATGAAGCTGCTTCTGCTTCTGCTGCCTCTGTTTCTCGTCGTTCGCCTGACTGAGGTCAGTTGTCAGGGCTCACCACGGGGAGGTCGACAACGTCAGCCCCCATTTAAAACTGAGGTGAGAAGAAACTTTTTCACTCAGAGTGTTGTGAATTTGTGGAATTCTCTGCCACAGAAGGCAGAGGAGGCCAATTCACTGGATGAATTTAAAAGAGAGTTAGATAGAGCTCCAGGGGCTAGTGGAATCAGGGGATATGGGGAGAAGGCAGGCACAAATTAATGATTGTAGATGATCAGCCATGATCACAATGAATGGCGGTGCTGGCTCGAAGGGCAAATGGCCTCTTCCTGCACCTAATTTCTATGTATGTTTCAAGCCTATTTTAAGCTGCACAGAAGGGGAGGGTTGTGTGGACGTGTTAAGGAAAGGGGGTTTCAGGCTTTTTATGTTTAACCAGACCAAGTGGAGCTGTTGGGTCCAAACCTGCCCTGCATTGGTGCAGCACCTTCTCCTCCCCTTCCCCTCTCACCCCCCCTCACCCCCCCTCCCCCTCCCCCTCCCCCTACCCTTTCCCTCCCCCTTCCCCTCCCCCCTTCCCCTTCCCCCCACTCCATCCCCCCTTATCCTCGCTCCTCCCCCCTCCCTCCCCCCTCCCTCCCTAGGAGATAGATTTAAACTTTAAAATGTGAATAACTTTTAAAATATAACACCGATTTCAATGAAACTCCTTCCATTAGCACCAAAGAGACGACGGTGAGTAAGGTGGGCCTAAAATTGTTGCATTATTGTGTACCACTTTGGCTGTAGTTCAGGAACAATATTGACCAACGTTTCTACCCTGGCACACTGCTCACACTTTGTCTTTCCACTGACTGGTTAGCACGCAGCAAAAGCTTTTCACGGTACCTCGGTACGCGTGACAATAAACTAGACTGAACAGTGTGTGCAGGTTTGGCAGGCCAAATGCTAACTCCCACATCCGTTGAAAAAATTGAAACTACAAAAAATTCACAGTAGAATCTACAAACCTGTACGTCTTTGGAGTGTGATGGGAAATGGGAGAACCCGGAGAAAACCCACGCGGGTCACGGGGAGAACGTACAAACACCCCTACAGACTGAACTGAACACTACAGTAGAATCTGAACCTCGGTGACAGATGTGCACATTTTTGAAACAAAAATTCCAAACACAAAACCTGATCTAATTAAACTTCACCTCATACTGCAAACAGATTACCCTTTGCCTGTGCGTGGAATCAGGAACATGAGCCTACTGCTGGTGCAAGTGCTGAGCCTAATAATGAGCAAGGAAAGGCCAGCGAGGAATGGGGCAAATGTCAGAGTGTAACTAATGGGACAATTTGATGACAAGTTTACGATGATATTAGGATGTTAAAATGATGACCCCAAATTACCTGATGGCAGACGAGCAGCAGCAGGTACCAGTAATTATATCAGTTCATGCCAATGATATTTAGGTTGCAGGCTTACTTCTACATCTCCGGGAAAAAAATACATTTGAATGCATTACAGAGTGCACACACAGAGGCAAATTAGGCATTTCAGAAACAGCACAGGTAATAACTTCCTTCAACTGAGTCAATGAACAAATGAACCAATTGCCAAGATCCAACTTCTGAATATAAACCCGTTTATAATGCTGAATAACTTGAGGACTCGGCACGGTGGCGCAGTGGTAGAGTTGCTGTGTTTCAGCGAATGCAGCACCGGAGACCCGGGTTCGATCCCGACTGCGGGTGCTGTCCGTACGGAGTTCGTACGTTCTCCCCGAGACATACGTGGGGTTTTCTCCGGGATCTCCGGTTTCCTCCCACACTCCAAAGACGTACGGGTTTGTAGGTTAATTGACTTGGCATAAGTGCAAGTTGTCCTCAGTGTGTATAGGACAGTGTTATTGTGCGGGGATCGCTGGTCAGTGCATACTCGGTGGGCCGAAGGGCCTGTATCTCCATAACGAAAAAACTAATGCTGGTTCAAATTAGAAATGCACTCATTTCTCAGGAACATTATGAACATCTGTGGCCTATCCAGCCTTAAGAAGGCTGTCGAGCGGTGATGGCGAAGAAATGTTTCTTCTGATTGTCTTAGTTTAGAGGCAGAAGATGGAGGTGGAGGATTGTCGGCCTATTCCTGCCCTTCCATTCATCTCCACCATCACAGCCAACCCACAATCCCTTGCAGACTTCAGTGATGGCAGATTCATTTTTTTCTTTCTTGAACATTATGCAGAAAGTGACGGTGTTATATTAAGCTGTGCGATTAAACGGGAAAAAAAGTTAACTTGATTCTCATTTTTTGCCCCAATTTTCTCTGGCTCAGAGTTGGGATGAAGTGTTCATCTTGCTGACCAAAAGGCAGTAGTGTTGGAAATAGTAAGCTGGACTCAGCCCTTGAGAGGGAAACAGAGCTAGCGTGTCAGGTCAAAACCATTCTGCCTAACAAACTCATGCAATCTAACAAACAAGCACTGCACCCTATTTATTCACAAAATGCTGGAGTAACTCAGCAGGTCAGGCAGCATCTCGGGAGAGAAGGAATGGGTGACGTTTCGGGTCGAGACCCTGGCAGCTTATGGAAAAAACCCTGCCCAAAATGAATAAACATGCCATCTGTGGCCTACCTAGCCTTAAGAAGGCTGTCGAGCAGTGATGGCGAAGAAATGTTTCTTCTGACTGTCTTAGTTTGGAGGCAGAAGATGGAGGTGGAGGATTGTCGGCCTATTCCTGCCCTTCCATTCATCTCCACCATCACAGCCAACCCACAATCCCTTGCAGACTTCAGAGAGATGGCAGATTCTAGAATCTAGAGTGGTGGAGACTGAATCTTATAAAACTATGAGAGGCATAGATCAGGCAGACAGTTTTCCGTCAGGGTGTAAATGTCAAAGATTAGGGGACATCGATTTAAGGTGAGAGGAGCAAAGTTCAGGGGAGATATGCGGGTTGAGGTTTTTTGCACAGTGGGTGCTTGGAAAATGCTGGCAGTGGTGGCGGCAGAGGCAGAAGTGGTGTTCAAAGGCTTTTAGGTAGGCAGGTGGATATGTAGGGAATGGAGTAATGGGGATCGTGTGCATTCAGATCTGATCAGTTTATCTTGGCATGACTTGGATGAAGGGATTAATAGTACCATTAGCAAATTTGCAGATGATACAAAGCTGGGTGGTAGTGTGAACTGTGAGGAAGATGCTATGAGGTTGCAGGGTGACTTGGACAGATTGTGTGAGTGGGCGGATGCATGGCAGATGCAGTTTAATGTGGATAAATGTGAGGTTATCCACTTTGGTGGTAAGAATAGGAAGGCAGGGTATTATCTGAATGGTGTCAAGTAAGAAACAGGGGACGTACAACGAGATTTGGGTGTCCTAGTGCATCAGTCACTGAAAGGAAGCATGCAGGTAGAGCAGGCAGTGAAGAAAGCCAATGGAATGTTGGCCTTCATAACAAGAGGAGTTGTGTATAGGAGCAAAGAGGTCTTCTGCAGTTGTACAGGGCCCTAGTGAGACCGCACCTGGAGTACTGTGTGCAGTTTTGGTCTCCAAATTTGAGGAAGGATATTCTTGCTATTGAGGGCGTGCAGCGTAGGTTTATTAGGTTAATTCCCGGAATGGCGGGACTTACATATGTTGAAAGACTGGAGCGACTAGGCTTGTATACACTGGAATTTAGAAGGATGAGAGGAGATCTTATCGAAACGTATAAGATTGTTAAGGGCTTGGACACGTTAGAGGCAGGAAACATGTTCCCAATGTTGGGGGAGTCCAGAACAAGGGGCCACAGTTTAAGAATAAGGGGTAGGCCATTTAGAACTGAGATGAGGAAAAACTTTTTCAGTCAGAGAGTTGTGAATCTGTGGAATTCTCTGCCTCAGAAGGCAGTGGAGGCCAATTCTCTGAATGCATTCAAGAGAGAGCTGGATAGAGCTCTTAAGGATAGCGGAGTCAGGGGGTATGGGGAGAAGGCAGGAACAGAGTACTGATTGAGAATGATCAGCCATGATCACATTGAATGGCGGTGCTGGCTCGAAGGGCCGAATGGCCTCCTCCTGCACCTATTGTCTATTGTCTATATTGATCCATTGGATCTCCATATGCAGTCTCCCTCAGGCAAACTGATAGATGCCTGTGGGTCTGTGTTGATTACATGGGAGCACAAGGCCAGTGTTAGATCTGTCTCAGTCATTTGTCTCCTTGCATGCAAAGCAAATTTTCCACAAAGTGGCCTCGTTGAACAACAAATGCCATTTTTACTTCCTGTCTCACATACATGGACACTTCCATGCATTCAATGTGGAGTAAATAGCAGGAATTCTATGTCACATGGGCACAAAATGCTGGAGTAACTCAGCGGGACAGGCAGCATCTCTGGATAGAAGGAATAAGACCTGAAACATCATCCATACCTTCTATCCAGAGATGCTGCCTTTGCTGTTACTCCAGCATTTTATGTCTATCTTTGGTAGTCCATAGAGCTCAGAGGACCATCGGAACACAGCTACCAGCCTTGGAGGGCACCTACAACACACGATGTCTCTGAAAAGCCACCAGCATCCACAAAGACTCTTCACACCTCTGAAACTGTCTTTTCGAACTCCTTCCATCGGGCAGACGATACAAGGCCTTCTACGCCCGCACCTCCAGACTCAGGAACAGCTTTATCCCCAGGGCCATAGCTGCTATGAACCGGTCCTGCTGAGCCGGATGGTCACATCACACAGTGATCCGGCACAGATCTACTTGCACTTTATTCTGTCTTAAAACTGTTATAATTTGTTTCGTTGGGTTGTTGATGCTTAAATTAATACTGACTAGCTAATTAATTTATTGCATCGTATGGGAGGCGCATTCCCAATCTCGTTGTACCCCTGTAAAACGACAATAAAGATATATTGTATTGTATTGTATTGTATTGTAAATCAGCATCTGCAGTTCTTTCCTACAACATTTTATGTCACAAGATTGTTTTTATCTGAAATCTGCAATTTGATGCATTATTTTAAATGGCTGCAGTGAGGAATTTCTTAATTCCTCACAGCGGTAGAGTTGTTGCCTCACAGCGACAGAGACCTGGGTTCGATCCTGACTACTGGTCCTGTCTGTACAGAGTTTGTACATTCTCCCTGTGGCCACATGGATTGTCACCGGATGCTCCAGTTTCCTCCCACGTTTTAAAGATGAACAGGTTTGTAGGTTAGTTGGCTTCTGTAAATCGTCCCCAGTGTGTAGGGTAGAACTAGCATGCGAGATCGCTGGCCGGCACGGACTTGGTGGGCTGAAGGGCCTGTTTCCACGCTGTATCTTTAAACTAACCTAAACTAAAGAGAGACAAACTGATGACCAGGACTAATTGGCAGCACGTCACAGTGTCAGTAAGAGCATTAGTGGAGCTGTACAAAAATCCACAAAATATCTCAGTGGTGTGAAATAACCCAGAGAGTTGTGAATTTGTGGAATTCTCTGCCACAGAGGGCAGTGGAAGCCAAATCACTGGATGGATTTAAGAGAGAGTTAGATAGAGCTCGAGGGACTAATGGAATCAAGGGTTACGGGGAGAAGGCAGGCGTGGGTTATTGATTGTGAACGATCAGCCATGATGACAATGAATGGCGGTGCTGGCTCGAAGGGCTGAATAGTCTCCTCCTGCACCTATTTTCTATGTTTCTATGTTTCTATGTCAGCGTGTGAATTATACCATAATGATATGGGGCACCACAAATCATTGCTATAGATGTGTCAGTACAATTGGCCCAATGTGCTCTATCATTTGGCATTATATGTACACATATAATTTGTTCTCTATTTAATTTTCCTTCCTAAAAATGGTGGCTATTTACAGTTCACATACCTTTATATGGGATATGATACCATATATCATACAAATATAATACATGATATATGGTATCATGAACCATATAAATACCATTATTATTATTTTATGATTATACCATTATTAGTATTATTATTCTAGCTCTGTATTCTCCCCTCTTCAAATGGTACCCGCATCCAGAGATAATTTACTCTAATCAACAAATAAGAAAAATAGAACAAAAATATAACCGAAGTGCCAGTTTAATATCAATTCAATCTGAAGCCAATATGGGTTAGAAAGTGATACATAGAGTCATAAAGTGATACAGTGTAGAACCAGGCCCTTCGGCCCAACTTGCTCACATCAGCCAACATGTCCCAGCTACACTAGTCCCACCTGCCTGCGCTTGGTCCATATTCCTCCAAACCTGTCCTATCCATGTACCTGTCTAATTGTTTCTTAAACATTGGGATAGTCCCAGCCTCAACTATCTCCTCTGGCAGCTTGTTCAAAGTTACCCCTCAGATTCCTATTAAATCTTTTCCCCTTCACCTTGAACCTGTGTCCTCTGATTCCCGATTCCCCCTACTCTGGGCAAGAGACTCGGTGCATCTACCCGATCTATTCCTCTCATACCTATAAGAAATTTGTATATTTATTATCAGCAGTGTGATGGTTAAAGCCAAAGAACCAGAGAGGAATTTGAACTCACTTCCACTTTTACTCAAAATATCAACCAGAAATTGATGGTAAGAAGCTGCATTTCACGTTGGCAGAGTGAATCTACCTGGTAACATTAACAACCGAGGCAACGTGTCAGTGTGCGTGCCTTAAAGCTTTGAGCGCATTAAACCAAACTGTTTCTTTTGAAGCATTATATCAGGATTAAGGGATAATCTGGTTCTGCATCCTGAAGCAGCCAGGATTTTGTCTCAACACATCACATGAAATGTGCAGGCAGCAGCACCTCTTAAGAATCTGCCAGTAATGCAGATCTAATCTTCAGCTCAAAACTCTGGTCCTTGACCTCTATTTCCTCAGAATCTCAGTTGTTTGAAAGGGCAGACGTGCCACTTCTTGCTGGATGCGTTGGTGTGACATTCCCGCTTCGCTTTGTAGGCGTCTGAAAGCCCATCTCCTTCTGCTCAGCTGTGATTATCCAGTCTTCTTTGTAATACTGTGATTGTCTAACTCTTTCTGTAGTGGTGTGATCTTCTATCTCGTTCCCTCGCCCTGTGATTGCCTGTCTTATCCTATTGCAATGTGATGTCTATCTCCCTTCGCTGTGCTGTGATTGTCCAATACATGTTGTCGCCTGGTAATTGCCCAGTTCTTTCTGTAGTGCCGTGATTGCCCCTTTCTCCAGCAGTAATGTGATCGCTCACCTTCATCTGGAATGCACTAACGTTGATCCTCCCTGTTAGCTGTAATCAAATGGACCTTGACAAAGTGTGAAAGGGTGATAACAAGTCTGCCGGCTACTCCACTTTATCAGATTTTTATTTATTCCTATAAATCGGTCAAACTAAAATTGGGGGAAATACAAAGTATGCAGTTGACTTGCTAGATATGGTTGCCGATTTGCGCAATTGTAGTGTCAAATTCGGCTTCTGTGAATGGATTCTTCCCTTTAGTAGGAAGGAACTGCAGATGCTGGTTATACACTCAGTGGGACAGGCAGCTTCTCAGGAGAGAAGGAATGGGTGACGTTTCGGGTCTGAAGAAGGGTGTCGACCCGAAACGTCACCCATTCCTTCTCTCCAGAGATGCTGCCTGTCCCACTGAGTTACTCCAGCTTTTTTGCGCCTGTCTTTTCTTTAGTAAACAGACGAATGGTATTGTCTCACAACAGACTCTAATGGGTTACAGCATCTGGCCTTCCTTCCAGTCAACGTCCTCAAGTCCTTCTGCGCCTAATGTTCAGCAGTTAACGTTTTGCTTGCTGAATATGAACTGATATCATCAATATTATATAAATTAAACCAAACATCACCTCCTAGGTCAACCAGATAAAAGTCTTTAAATATTATGCAGTTCATGCACAGAATGTACAAAAGCCAACTCTAATGGTAAGGTGAAAATATCCAGGTTTTGATATATGTGGCCGCTTTGAAGAATTCAAAGATAAAAAAAGGCAGTACAGGCGATAACATTAATCAAACAGTGATGAAATATGTATGTTTATACTTGTGTGTTGCTTAAAACATTATTTTCAGGATTGAAAATATTCAGAGAGAAAATGATGAATTCAAGTTCATGCACGTGATATTTGGGAGACACAGTTAGTACAATAATAATACCTGATATTGAAATATTGACGTGATCCTCTATCTCACTGATGGCTAGAGAGCAGTCCTGCAGAATATTTGTATCAAAGAGCAGTGTAAATGGCAGGGTCATTCTGCACACATCGTGCAGGGAGGGTGCTGGGGGTCAGTGTGGCTTCACTTGTCCTCTTGCTGTGTCCTTTAAATGCAATATAAAGTGGCTGATTCAACTCCTTTTGCCTGCCCTGCCATTCAACAAGATTGAGGCTTTTAACAGTGCCGTTTTCCGAACACACACGACTTTGATTCCTCCAGCATCCAAATATCTATAGACATCTTATAGAAGGTAGACACAAAAAGCTGGAGGAACTCAACGGGCCAGGCAGCATCTCTGGAGAGAAGGAATGGGTCGAGACCCTTCACATCTACCTTGAGTATATTTGGTGACCTGGCCACTGCAGTCCTCTTGCATCGTCAATTCCACGGATTTGCAACACTCTCTGGGCGAAGAACCTTCTTTTCACTCTGTCCTGAATGTCTTCCCTTGGCCCCTAGTTCTGAATGTCTTCCCTTGGCCCCTAGTTCTGAATGTCTTCCCTTGGCCCCTAGTTCTGAATGTCTTCCCTTAGAACCCTAGTTCTGAATGTCTTCCCTTCGAACCCTTGTTCTGAATGTCTTCCCTTGGCCCCTAGTTCTGAATGTCTTCCCTTGGCCCCTAGTTCTGAATGTCTTCCCTTAGAACCCTAGTTCCGAATGTCTTCCCTTGGAACCCTTGTTCTGAATGTCTTCCCTTGGCCCCTAGTTCTGAATGTCTTCCCTTGGCCCCTAGTTCTGAATGTCTTCCCTTGGCCCCTAGTTCTGAATGTCTTCCCTTGGCCCCTAGTTCTGAATGTCTTCCCTTGGCCCCTAGTTCTGAATGTCTTCCCTTAGAACCCTAATTCTGAATGTCTTCCCTTGGAACCCTTGTTCTGAATGTCTTCCCTTGGCCCCTAGTTCTGAATGTCTTCCCTTGGCCCCTAGTTCTGAATGTCTTCCCTTGGCCCCTAGTTCTGAATGTCTTCCCTTAGAACCCTAGTTCTGAATGTCTTCCCTTGGCCCCTAGTTCTGAATGTCTTCCCTTGGCCCCTAGTTCTGAATGTCTTCCCTTGGCCCCTAGTTCTGAATGTCTTCCCTTGGAACCCTAGTTCTGAATGTCTTCCCTTGGAACCCTAGTTCTGAATGTCTTCCCTTAGAACCCTAGTTCTGAATGTCTTCCCTTGGCCCCTAGTTCTGAATGTCTTCCCTTGGCCCCTAGTTCTGAATGTCTTCCCTTGGCCCCTAGTTCTGAATGTCTTCCCTTAGAACCCTAGTTCTGAATGTCTTCCCTTGGCCCCTAGTTCTGAATGTCTTCCCTTGGAACCCTAGTTCTGAATGTCTTCCCTTGGCCCCTAGTTCTGAATGTCTTCCCTTGGCCCCTAGTTCTGAATGTCTTCCCTTGGCCCCTAGTTCTGAATGTCTTCCCTTGGAACCCTAGTTCTGGACAACCCATCCCAGGGAAACAGACTCAGTCAAGGCACAGTATGCAACCCATACCAGCTGATATGATATATAAGCAGGTTTAAAGGATTTGGATCAATAATGGAGGAAAAAACACACAACCAATATCAAATTAGGAGAACAAATGTTTTTTAGAAACAATAATAAAACATCTGATGTCTGCAGTGACTCGAATCCATTGCCACCTCTTTGTAAATACTCAGTACTAGACTGCCACTGTACAGCCTGACTCCACTCTGTAAGTATCGTTATCCAAATCTATGCCCTAACTTGCACTAAGATCCATTCACCACCAGTCCTTTGTTGATCTCCATTTGGCTCCTGGTAAACAAATCTTAATTTTCAAGGTTTCAAGGTCAGTTTATTGTCACGTGTACCAATTAAGGTACCGTGAAATTCAAATTGCCATACAGCCATACTAAAAAAACAGCAACAAGACACACAACTACATAAAAGTTAACATAAACGTCCACCACAGTGGATTCCCCACATTCCTCACTGTGATGGAAGGCAATAAAGTCCAATCCTCTTCCTTTTTATTCTCCCGCGGTCGGGGCAGTCGAGCCATCTGCAGTCGGGGCGATCGAAGCTCCCGCAGCCTGCGGTCGAAACTCCCGCGTCGGGGCGGTCGAAACTGCCGCGTCGGGGCGGTCGAAACTCCCGCGTCGGGGTGATCGAAACTCCCACGTCGGGGCGGTCGAAACTCCTGCGGCTTGGAGTCCCCGATGTCGGTCTCTAACCAGAGACCGTGGGCTCCGCGATGTTAAAGTCCGCAGGCTCCCACAGTTGAAGCCCCAAAGACGACCCCCGACAGGGATCGCGAGCTCCGCGATGTTAAAGACCCGCAGGCTCCCGCGATGGAGCTCCCGGTCGATCTCCAGCAAAGGCCGCCAACTCCTCGATGTTGGGCCGCAGTGCGGATGGAGATACGACACGGAAAAGATCACATCTCCATCGAGGTAAGAGATTAGAAAAAGTTTCCCCCAACTCCCCCCCCCCACAGCCACCACATAAAACAAGCTAAAGAACACTAAAAACATACATTTAACACATACAAAACAGACACAAAGAAGGAAAGGTTAGATAGACTGTTGGCGAGGCAGCCATTGTTGGCACCACCCGGTGTCTTTGAAATCCTCAGTTGCCAGCCATGGCCTTTTATCTCTTTAATCTGCACTGGCCTTTTACATGCTGAGATACCTGCTCGCATCCCTAAATTTAATCGATCCACCTTAGCTTGGTCTTAGCTTCAACTGCCAAAGCTTTAAGCAATGGAATTCCTGTACTCAACCTCTCTGTCCATCTATCCACCCGAAAACCCATTTGTATTTGTCACCTGCCCAAGTACCTTGTTATGTGGTCAAATTCGGTTTGATAATACTTCTTTACAATGCTTTGACTGTCATGTACTGTTTAAGAGACTATATAAATAAATCCTTTATGTTTCAGTTTTGGATTTGCAGGATAAAATACTGCCACCGTACAAACATAATTCACAGCTATGGGTTTTTTTTGGAGACAATGATTTTTTAAGGAATTGGATGTGCACACGCTGAACAAAATTTTCTATGATTTATTTGGATAACTGAAGAATTCATATCTATTTTGCACTTTTAATAATCGTTGTATCTCAAAAACTCTTCGACAACCAACATGTATAGTCAGTCTTCACCAATAAAATAACCCTTTTGTAAAGTGAGAGAGAGCTGTATGAAAAATCGTGTTGTTATATTTTCAATACTTCTCTGTGCATGTGAGTAGCAGACAATTTTTGAAATTAAATTTAAGATATGACTTTTACTTATGTACTGCAATGCACAACTAAATCTCTTTCCCGTTTCATCCCTTCTGCCCATACATTCACTGGCTGTTCTGCAAATGAAGACATCGAAGAGTGGATTGGTATATCTAAGGTCAGTCTGGTTTTCCCCAGATGCACACTCTCAGATCAGAAGAGCAGAGTTAGGCCATTAGGCCCATCGAGTCTGCTCTTTCATGGGTGATTTACTTTTTCCCTCTCAACCTCATTCTTCAACCTTCTCCCCCTAACCTACTAATCTAGAAGCTATCAATCTCCATTTCAAAAGCACCCAAATGACTTGGCCTCCACCACCATCTGTGGCAATGAATTCCACAGATTCACCACCTCATCTCCATTCTAAAGGTACGCACTTTTATTCTGAGGCTGTGGCCTCTGGTTCTAGACTCTCCCACTGCTGGAAACATCCTCTCCACATCCACTCTGTCTAGGCCTTTCACTATTCGGTAGGTTTCAATGAGAATTCCCCTCATCCTTCTAAACTTCAGTGGGTACATGGCTAGAGACTTCAAACGCTCCTAATATGTTAGCCTAATTATCCCCGGGATCATTCTCATAAACCACCTCTGGACCTTCTCCAATGCCAGCATATCGTTCCTCAGATATGGGGCCCAAAACTGCTCACAATATTCCAAATATGTTCTGGCCAGCACATTATAAAACCTCAGTATTACATCCCTGCTTTTTATATTCTAGTCCTCTTGAAATGAATGGCGGCACGGTGGCGCAGCGGTAGAGTTGCTGCCTTACAGCGAATGCAGCGCCGGAGACTCAGGTTCGATCCTGACTACGGGCGCCGTCTGTACAGAGTTTGTATGTTCACCCCGTGACCTGTGTGGGTTTTCTCCGAGATCTTCGGTTTCCTCCCACACTCCAAAGACGTACAGGTATGTAGGTTAATTGACTGGGTAAATGTAAAAATTGTCCCTGGTGTGTGTAGGATAGTGTTAATGTGCTTGGATCGCTGGGCGGCGTGGACTCGGTGGGCCGAAGGGCCTGTTTCCGCGCTGTATCTCTAAATCTAAATCTAAACATTGCATTTCCCTTCTTTACTATTGATTCAACCTGCAAATTAGCCTTTTGAGAATCCTGCACTAGCACTCCCAGGTCCCATTACAACTCTGATTTCTAAATCCTCTCCCCATTTACAAAATAGTCTACACCTTTATTCCTTCTACAAAAATGCATGACTGTACACTTCGCTATGCTGTATTCCATTTGCCACTTCTGTGTCCATTCTTCCAACCTCTCCACGTTCTTCTCCAGACTCCCTGCTTCCTCGACACCACCTGCCCCTCCGCCTATCTTTGTCTCATCCACCAACCTGGCCACAAAGCCATTGATTCCATCATCTGGATCATTAACACATAATGTGATAAGTAGCTTACCCACACCGACCCCTGTGTAACTCACTGGCCCCCAACCAGAAAACACCCCCTTTATTCCCTTACTTTGCCTCAGCCAATCTTCTGCATTGACATCGCCTTTTAAACAAATATTTAAAAATTATTTGCTCAGCTTGTGTGTAAAAACAAATGATAGTGGAAATTGACTGTATTTTACACACGTGGGTTGATGTAAACGACTTTGAACCGATCTGCAGGCATAGATTGAACATCACAACTCTTTGGGCCCACTTCATCTACACCAACCGCGATGCCCAGTGACGCTAATCCCATTTGCCTGAGTTAGGCCCATATCCCTTTACGCATTTCCTGTCTAAGTACATGTGACCCCCTGAATTCTGGCTGTTTGGGTAACAGAAATCAACCCTTCCAGAATTCAAAAATCACGAGCCAGAAGTTTGAGATAGGGAATAATAATCAATTGTCAATAGTCAATTTATTTGTCACATACACATAAATGTGCAGTGAAATGAAAAATTACCCACAGTCCAACAATAAGACCAATAAAAATAAGCAATAAAAATAAGCAATAACACACACAATCATAAACCAACACCAAACAAAAAGAAACATCCATCACAGTGTGTCACCTCCAGTCCACCTCCTCACTGTGATGGAAGGCCAGATTGTCTTTTCTCTTCCCCTGCCGTCTTCTCCCGTGGTCAGGCTGTTGAAGTTGCCACGTCGGGGCGGTTGTGGCTCCCGACATTGAAGACCCGCCGGCGGAGAAAATCCCGTGGCCTGTTCCAGGCCATGCCAGATGGTGAAAGGGCCGCGGCGGGCCAACCCAAGCCCCGCGATTCGGGGCGGGCAAAGACGCTGCCGCTGCCAGAGCTCCCGATGTCGGCCCCCATCCAGGGGCCTGCGAGCTTCCGACATCCACGCGGCCCACGGCCGAAGAAGCCTCCGGAGGCGAGTCGCAGCCGCTACCGCAGCGCCACGACAGCCTCCGAAGGCAGCCAGCTCCGAAGATGGTTAGTCCGGTCCGCGGGCTCTGCGAACCAGAGCCCAGGTGGTCCCAGCTGGAGGCCGCCAGCTCCAGGTGTTTGGCCGATGGTAGGCCGCAGCGTGAACGGAGATATTCTTTCTCGTTGAATTTACGTGAAAAAACTAAACAAATGAATAAGCGGAAAATTGATCAATTTTCGACTCACTTTTCCTGATGCAGGCACAAATGATGTGGCCTTACGTTATGGGAAATGGTGAAAGGTGCCATTTTATAGCAATGCATCCCACCTTTTCTGGTGACATTGCTGAAAATGTACCCTTGCCTGTGGGTCGGTAGAGACACCATCCATGCTCAGCACTGCCCTATGAAAACTCTTCCCCATAGAACCCCATGTCATCCATGGTCTGCTGAGTAAATCTTTTAACTTGCAGCCTTGTGATAAAGCTGCTGCCGACTGTCTGTCTGAAGGTATCACACCTTATTTGGTTCGTTATTCTTGGAAGTTCATGAAACAAGTATTAATCTCGAAATAATTCTGATTGGCTGCACTGTGCTGGAAGCTGTGATTCTAACCACGGTGCTGAGGAGAGCACTGTTAAAGGTTTCCATAATTTGGAAATGGAATGGGAGGGGTGGGATAGGATTTAGACAATAGACAATAGACAATAGGTGCAGGAGGAGGCCATTCGGCCCTTTGAGCCAGCATCGCCATTCAATGTGATCATGGCTGATCATTCTCAATCAGTACCCCGTTCCTGCCTTCTCCCCATACCCCCTATCCTGATCAGCTCTATCCAGCTCTCTCTTGAATGCATTCAGAGAATTGGCCTCCACTGCCTTCTGTGGCAGAGAATTCCACAGATTCACAACTCTCTGACTGAAAAAGTTTTTCCTCATCTCAGTTCTAAATGGCCTACCCCTTATTCTTAAACTGTGGCCCCTTGCTTTGGACTCCCCCAACATTGGGAACATGTTTCCTGCCTCTAACATGTCCAACCCCTTAATAATCTTCCACCACTGAATTGAGCAATATGCTGACAACAGCCTTGATGGCAACATGATGAATCTGAAATGAGCTTCTGAAAATTGTCAAACAATAACGAAGTCACAAACAAACATAAGAAAAGATATGGCCGGTCAACCACTTTACAAGTTCACAAGTTATAGGAGTAGAATTAGATAATTCAGCCCATCGAGTCCACTCTGCCATTCAAACATGGTTGATCTCTGCCTCCTAAACCTATTTTCCTGCCTTCTCCCCATAACCATTGACACCCATTCTAATCAAGAATTTGTCTATCTCTGCCTTAAAAATATCCACTGACTTGGCCTCCACAGCCCTCTATGGCAACGGGTTCCACAGATTAACCACCCTTAGCCTAAAGAAGTTTCTCCTCACCTCCCTTCTAAAAGGACACCCTTTAATTCTGAGGCTGTGACCTCTGGTCCTAGACTCTCCCACCAGTGGAAACATCCTTTCCACATCCACTCTATCTGTGCCTTTTGTTATTCTGTAAGCTTCAATGAGGTCCTCCCTCAACCTTCTAAACTCCAGCAAGTACTAGCCCAGTGCTTGAGTTGCTTCTGTTATTCAAATGGACTTCGCCGAGGATCTTCTCCTTGTCATGGTGTAGAAGCTTGCATCTGCTACAAATCTTGAGAGCTAAACCACCGGGACCTGGCAGTGTAAGAAAAAAGCCGCAGATGCTGGTACAAATGGAAGGTATTTATTCACAAAATGCTGGAGTAACTCAGCAGGTCAGGCAGCATCTCAGGAGAGAAGGAATGGGTGACGTTTCGTGTCCAGGCTTATACTCGCTGGAATTTAGAAGACTGAGGGGGGATCTTATAGAAACATATAAAATTCTTAAGGGGTTGGAGAGGCTAGATGCGGGAAGATTGTTCCCGATGTTGGGGAAGTCCAGAACCAGGGGTCACAGCTTAAGGATAAGGGGGAAGTCTTTTAGGACCGAGATGAGAAAACATTTCTTCACACAGAGAGTGGTGAGTCTGTGGAATTTTCTGCCACAGAAGGTAGTTGAGGCCAGTTCATTGGCTATATTTAAGAGGGAGTTAGATGTGGCCCTTGTGGCTAAAGGGATCAGGGGGTATGGAGAGAAGGCAGGTACAGGTTACTGAGCTGGATGATCAGCCATGATCATATTGAATGGCGGTGCAGGCTCGAAGGGCCGAATGGCCTACTCCTGCACCTATTTTCTATGTTTCTATGTTTCTCTCCTGAGATGCTGCCTGAGTTACTCCAGCATTTTGTGAATAGGGACCTGGCAGGATCACTCCATGGCAGGCAGCTTGAGGGGGAGGGGGAAGTTCTTGCCAAAGCACGTTAAGGACCCCAAGGGTGCAATAGGCAGAGGTTGGTGGCTAGACTGTAGATGGAGCACCACAATGTAGAGAAGGCAGAAGAAGGCTGCAGCAGGGAAAGACTCCTAGCCTTCGTGGAGTCTATGCCGTTGAACCCAAGTCTGTGTCTATCAAGGACAGTGTGGTGCCAGTCGGTGCAGTGGTCTCCCCACGTTAAAAGATGTCCTGCACAGCCATCCACCTGGAGGAGCATACCACTGCACACCTGTCCTTTTTCAGCCAACTCAAGACCCACAAGAGGACCTACCAGGGGGACAATCGTACTCGACTTCAAGTTATCAGCGATGATGACTCAAATAGATCAGTAGTTTCCTCTATTTATTCAAAAAATGCTGGAGTAACTCAGCAGGTCAGGCAGCATCTCATGAGAGAAGAAATGGGCGACGTTTCGGGTCGAGACCCTTCTTCAGTCTGAAGAAGGGTCTCGACCCGAAACGTCGCCCATTCCTTCTCTCCTGAGATGCTGCCTGACCTGCTGAGTTACTCCAGCATTTTGTGAATAAATACCTTCGATTTGTACCGGCATCTGCTGTTATTTCCGTACACTAGTAGTTTCCTCTAGATAGACACAAAAAGCTGGAGTATCTCAGCGGTCAGTGGACCAGCATCTGCAGTTCCTTCCTACCCCAATAGCTTCCTCTAATTGCTTTGGTTCCATTACTCTTAACACCCATTCATGTCCCACGAAATGTATTCGTAGCATTCACAGATGTGGCCAATCTGGACAAGCATCTGATATAAGATTAGCTGGTTTGAGAAAGTTCACCTGGATCTGGATGAAACCCAACGATCCGTGTTCCGCAAGGAGCACCAGGCAAAGTGCAGATGATAGGTGATGAAGCAACAAAGATGTTTCCTCCGGTATCGGTTCATCGAAAGCCAGAAGGTTAATACAAAGGTCCACTTGATTGGTGACATTTCAATCAAAGAACATTGGATAAATGAATGTAGCGCGGATCATAATGACAGCTACGGGACATGATGTTGGCATCAAATATAATGCTCAGTAGGTGCGATAACAATAAATAAATTCTTCATCCTGCTTTTGCCCTCTGCTTCCATTTGTGCATCATGAAAGAGAGGAAGAAAATCAATACGGCCCATAAAATCCACCCATATTACTTTTATTCACTCCTATCATATCAGGGCGGCACGGTGGCGCAGCGGTAGAGTTGCTGCCTTACAGCGAGTGCAGCGCCGGAGACTCAGGTTCGATCCTGACTACGGGCGGCGTCTGTACGGAGTTTGTACGTTCTCCCCGTGACCTGCGTGGGTTTTCTCCGCGATCGTCGGTTTCCTCCCACACTCCAAAGACGTACAGGTATGTAGGTTCATTGAAGAAGGGTCTCGACCCGAAACGTCACCCATTCCTTCTCTCCCGAGATGCTGCCTGACCTGCTGAGTTACTCCAGCATTTTGTGAATAAATCGATTTGTACCAGCATCTGCAGTTATTTTCTTGTAGGTTAATTGGCGGGGTAAAATGTAAAAATTGTCCCTAGTGTGTGTAGGATAGTGTTAATGTGCGGGGATCGCTGGGCGGCGCGGACTCGGCGGGCCGAAGGGCCTGTTTCTGCGCTGTGACTCTAAATCTAAAAAAAACAACAAAAACCGATGGAAGTTTGGTAAAAAAAAAACTACAGATGCACAGCGATAAATACTGTAAGAATTCTAATTGACAGCAACAGCAAACTAGCTGTCTTTGACCTCCGTAGTAAAGGCTTTGTGTGAAAACTGTACCTCACAAACCAAGGAGGAAATCGATGGTCACGTCCAAATATGTTTCCTTCAAAAGTATTTTTAACAAGAATGGGTGCGAGCAGATGGATCACACAGACTGTTAAAAACATGTTTATTATTTTAATTTCATTCCTTCAAAAGATCAGTGAAGATTTTACAACAAGGAAATTGCATTCTAAAAATGCATTACCAGGCAAATACTCCAGCAGCTGGCTCCCATTGTTGCTCATTCAATGTGAACATATTTGTGGATGATGGCATCGTGCAAATATTAATTGGAAAGGAAACATTTTTCGCCGTTAACAGTCTAATTTTTCTTCGTCCCAATATTACACTGGCCATTCGCTAACACTTCAAAGACGCACAGGCATGCAGGTAAATTGGTTTGGTAAATGTAAAATTGTCCCTAGTGCGTGTAGAATAGTGTGCATCTCTAAACTAAACGAAACCTTCGCTGTGTGGGACGGAACTGCGGATGCTGGTTTAAACCGAATCTGTGGAATTCTCTGCTCAGAAGGCAGTGGAGGCCAATTCTCTAAATGCATTCAAGAGAGAGCTAGATAGAGCTCTTAAGGTTTCGATTTAGAGATACAGGGTAGAAACAGGCCCTTCGGCCCACCGAGTCCGCGCCGCCCTGCGATCCCCGCACATTAACACTACCCTACACACACTAGGGACAATTTTTACATTTACCCAGTCAATTAACCTACATACCTGTACGTCTTTGGAGTGTGGGAGGAAACCGAAGATCTCGGAGAAAACCCACCCAGGTCACGGGGAGAACGTACAAACTCCGTACAGACGGCGCCCGTAGTCGGGATCGAAGCTGGGTCTCCGGAGCTGCATTCGCTGTAAGGCAGCAACTCTACCGCTGCGCCACCATGCTGCCCGATAGCATAGCGGAGTCATGGGGTATGGGGTACTGATTGGGAATGAACAGCCATGATCACATTGAATGGCGGTGCTGGCTCGAAGGGCCGAATGGCCTCCTCCTGCACCTATTGTCTATTGTCTATTGGCACAAAAAGCTGGAGTAGCTCAGCGGGACAGGCAGCATCTCTGGAGAGAAGGGATTGTCTGAAGAAGGATCTCAACCCTTAAAAATATCCACTGACTTGGCCTCCACAGCCCTCTGTGGTAATGGGTTCCACAGATCAACCACCCTCTGACTAAATCGGGAAACGTCACCCGATTCAGCGACAGCTGTTCTTTAGGGAAACATGGTTTTTTTTAACGCAGGTGACTATTAACATTTGTGTGAACACATAAAACATTATTTTCCATTTGAGGAAATGCGTCAGAAGCCAAACCAAACAGGATGAGCAATGCAGTTCCAAACAAAAGCTTTGGCAAAGCAGTAGAATAACAGCTGCTTTCCTTATCTCGCCGATGCCAATTTTCCTCACATTGTTTATTGGGGGAAACAATTCTGTACAGTCGGAATTCCCGATGGTAAATGTTTTGCTGGAAATGATCCCTTGAAACAATCTCCTCTCGCTGTTGATTGTACTGCTGTGGAAATCTATTTAAGGGGACTCCCAATCATTTGTCCTTCGCCTTCGTTAGTCGTCCAGACACAGTACAATTTTCTTCAATGCAGTTTTTACTATTGCAGTTCCTTCAAATCGTTACATCTATTTAAAAAGGTTAGATATAGAGCAATATAGTTCTTGGCCTCTGTAAAATTGTCCCTAATTTATAGAGAGGCGATGATATAATGGGATAACATCGAACTCATGTGAATGGCCAGCGTGGACTTGCCGTCTCTTTAAACTAAACTGAACTAAAAGGGTCAAGTGATATGGGGGAGAAGCCAAGCCACAAAGTGTTGGAGTAACTCAACGGGTCATGGCAGCATCTCTGCAGTAAACATGGATAAGGAACGTTTCAGGTCGGGACCTTCCTTCAGACTGATTGTGGTGGAGGGAATGAGAAAGCAGGAAGAGAGGTAAGGATGGGACACAGAGATAGGTGGATACAGGTGAGAGGGGTAGGAAGGAACTGCAGATGCTGGTTTAAACCGAAGGTAGACATAAAAAGCTGGAGTAACTCAGCGGGACAGGCAACATCGCTATTCCTTTTCTACAGAGACACTGTCTGACCCGCTGAGCTTTTCCAGCTTTTAGTGTCTATTTACAGGTGAGAAAGAGTTGATTTGCAGATGATTGGACAAAGGCCGAGGACAGGGGTGAGCAACATTTTTGTTACTGCCGTCCGGGTTGATGTAATATTTCTCTTCAACGCTGCGGGCTGGATGATTTCGGGTTAGGGGGCGGATCCAGCCCGGGGGCCGTAGGTCGCCGACCCCTGGCCGAGGGGGATATGAGGGGTCAGCAAGAGATGGGCGCTGAATTTGGATGATCAGCCTCGGCCATATTTGTTGGCGGGGCAGGCTAGAAAAGTGAAATAGCTTCTTCCTGTCTTCTCTGTTTCCATGGTTGCAAACGGTGTCAAATCAAGTCAAGTCAAGTCAAGTTTATTTGTCACATACACACACACGATGTGCAGTGAAATGAAAGTGGCAATGCCTGCGGATTGTGCACAAAAAATAATTACAGTTACAGCATATAAATAAAGTTAATAAAGTTAATATAGAGAAGACAAAATTTAGTCCCTGGAGTTATAATGGTTAACAGTCCTGATGGCCTGAGGGAAGAAACTCCATCTCATCCTCTCCGTTTTCACAGCGTGACAGCGGAGGCGTTTGCCTGACCGTAGCATCTGGAACAGTCCGTTACTGGGGTGGCAGGGGTCCCTCATAATCTTGCTTGCTCTGGATCTGCACCTCCTGATGTATAGGTCCTGCAGGGGGACGAGTGTAGTTCCCATGGTGCGTTCTACCGAACGCACTACTCTCTGCAGGGCCATCCTGTCCTGGGCAGAGCTGTTCCCAAACCAGACTGTAATGTTGCCGGACAGGATGCTCTCCTCAGTTGTCTAAGGTGGTAAAGGCACTGCTTTGCCTTACCCACCAGTGCGGCAATGTGCGTTGCCCATGTCAGATCCTCTGTGATGTGGACTCCCAAGTATTTAAAACTGCTCACCCTATCCACAGTAGACCCATTTATCTCCAGTGGCGTGTACGTCCTTGGATGTTTAGCCCTTCTAAAGTCCACAATCAGCTCCTTAGTTTTAGTGACATTCAAGAGGAGGCTATTGTCCTGCACAGAAGAGTGGAGCAGAGTAGGCCTGTGCCTAAAATAGGTCAAGTTGCCTGAAAGATAGAGCTGTCACTGAGTATAACCTGATCGGATTTGGGGGAAATATCTGCGTTAGATTAAACCATTAATTGATTGGCAACAGCAGCTGCTACTACTGCTATAAAACATATGTATTTATTCCTGTCATTTATCTTCGCTGCTCATTTCAATAGCATATTTGTATCTTTAACCGACTGGCCCGTGGCCCGGCAATCAATTGCCGTTGGTTTTTGTTTTTTAAATATGAGAAAAATGATCATATTTCAAATCTAGCAGAGGGAATATCCGAGTCCCTGAAGTATAATAGTTTTCACAGGAGCACATTACACCTTTGGTCAACTGGTGAGAGTGAACAACAAAATTACATTCTTTTTCAATGGGAATCAAATTACAAAAGCTTTCTCTTAATGAAAACATGCTCAGCAATATTTGAAACGCTGCTCACAGAACGGAATATATTTCCTTGGAAGTTCTCGCTCCGAACAGTTGTGACTTTGATGGGATATTCACCTTAGTTATTGAAGTGGTTTTTTTCTGGGACTCTGCCATTCTCTCACTGATACTACTCCACCCAATAAGACGCGACTGAGTACATTTGTAAAACACTACAATATCAGCTCAGTTTAGTTTAGGTACAGTGAAAAGCTTTACATCCACAATATATATCCGCAATATATCCACAATATACTGCAGCATATTAGGACACAAACCATTCACTGCCAAGGCATTGTCGAAGAGGTTGCTCTTCGACTTCAAGAAGGAGTTGAGTATAGGAGCAAAGAGGTCCTTCTGCAGTTGTACAGGGCCCCTAGTGAGACCGCACCTGGAGTACTGTGTGCAGTTTTGGTCTCCAAATTTGAGGAAGGATATTCTTGCTATTGAGGGCGTGCAGCGTAGGTTTAATAGGTTAATTCCCGGAATGGCGGGACTGTCATATGTTGAAAGACTGGAGCGACTAGGCTTGTATACACAGGAATTTAGAAGGATGAGAGGGGATCTTATCGTAACGTATAAGATTATTAAGGGGTTGGACACGTTCCCAATGTTGAGGGAGTCCAGAACCAGGGGCCACAGTTTAAGAATAAGGGGTAGGCCATTTAGAACGGAGATGAGGAAAAACCTTTTTTAGTCAGAGAGTTGTGAATCTGTGGAATTCTCTGCCTCAGAAGGCAGTGGAGGCCAATTCTCTGAATGCATTCAAGAGAGAGCTAGATAGAGCTCTTAAGGATAGTGGAGTCAGGGGGTATGGGGAGAAGGCAGGAACGGGGTACTGATTGAGAATGATCAGCCATGATCACATTGAATGGTGGTGCTGGCTCGAAGGGCCGAATGGCCTACTCCTGCACCTATTGTCTATTGTCTATTGAAAGCTGGAAGCTGCCATGGTCCCTTTCTTTACACATTGTCAGACCAGGGAGTATTTCCAACGGGCAGCAGGATAGATGGCATATCTATGATCTTTGCCAGGTCTTTGCAAGGGGCACCTCTTGAGGAACTTCACCAAGAAGCTCACAAAGATACGGGTGGGGTGGCACAGTGGCGCAGCAGTAAAGACGCTGCCTTACAAAGCCAGAGACCCGGGTTCAATCCTGAACACGGGTGCTGTCTGTATGGAGTTTGAATGTTTTCCTTGTGACCGGGTGGGTTTTAGAGTCATAGAGTGATATAGTGTGGAAACAGGCCCTTCGGCCCAACTTGCCCACACCGGACAATCCAGGAGCTCTGGTTTCCCCCCACATTGCAAAGATGTACAGGTTTGTAGGTTAAATAATATAAGAAGATAACTGCAGATGCTGGTATAAATGAGAGGTGTTTATTCACAAAACGTACAGGTTTATAGGTTAATTGGCTGTGATAAGTTGTAAAATTGTCTCTAGTGTGTAGGATAATGTTGGGAAACGGGGTGAACCCTGGCCAGCGCGGACTTGGTGGGCCAAAGAGCATGTTTCCACATTGTATCTCCAAACTCTGTTTCTCTAGTCAAGTCAAGTCAAGTCAAGTCAAGTCAAGTCAAGTCAAGTCAATTTTATTTGTATAGCACATTTAAAAACAACCCACGTTGACCAAAGTGCTGTACATCTGATTAGGTACTAAGGAAAAAAATGAAACATACAGTAGCACGCAAACAGTTCACAGCGCCTCCTCAATGAGCCTCAAACGCTAGGGAGTAGAAATAGGTTTTGAGCCTGGACATAAAGGAGTCGATGGAGGGGGCAGTTCTGATGGGGAGAGGGATACTGTTCCACAGTCTAGGAGCTGCAACCGCAAAAGCGCGGTCACCCCTGAGCTTAAGCCTAGACCGCGGGATAGTGAGTAGCCCCAAGTCGGCCGACCTGAGGGACCTGGAGTTAGAGAGGGGGGTTAGAAGATTTTTGATGTAGGGGGGGGAATGTCTAGTGGAGGGCGTGTCATTGGGAAGTTCTATGGATTCCAACAAACCCACTGAGCGTGTTATATCTCAGCCCTACATCTCCAACTTAACTTGCCAGGGTTGAGTTAGGACACATGATGTTTTGCACACTTAGTTTTACGGTGAGCTACATAATGCTGTAGTACCTTCTCCAGCAGGACTTGGCTGATGTCTACTCCAGACCTTGTAGACACAATCCATCATACCACAGATCAACAATAGGCACGTACTACCTAACAACAATAAGTGGCTGCCTCACCAACGGGCTGTCTCGTCCTTTTCCTTCTTTGTTGTTTTATAGTTTGTGTTAAATGTATGTTTAAGTGTTCTTTAGCTTGTTTTATGTGGGGGGGGTGGGGTTGGGGGAAACTGGGGGGGGGGGGTTTGGGGGAAACTTTTTTTTTAAATCTCTTACCTCGACAGAGATGTGACTTTCTCCATATCGTATCTCCGTCCGCACTGCGGCCTAACATCGTGAAGTTGGTGGCCTCTTGCTGGGGATCGACCTCGGTTGCTCTAACTGCCGAAGCCAGTGGACTTTAAAATTGTGGAGTTCGCGGCCTCTTGTTGGGGACCGACTTCGGGAGTTCCAAGCCACTGGAGTTTCGACCGCCCTGATGGTGGGTGCTTCGACCGCCCCAATCGCCGGGGCTTCGACCGCCCCGACGTGGGGGCTAGGATCGGCGGCTGCGGGAGCTTCGATCGCCCCGACTGTGGATGGTTCGACTGCCCCGACCACGGGAGAATAAAGAGGGGAGAAGATTGGACTTTATTGCCTTCCATCACAGTGAGGAATGTGGGGAGTTCGCTGTGGTGGATGTTTATGTTAACTTTTAATGTAGTTTTGCGTCTTGTTGCTTTTTTCAGTATGGCTGTATGGTAAATCGAATTTCACTGTACCTTAATTGGTACACGTGACAATAAAATACCTTTGAACCTTTGAAACTATGAGGGGGTTCTTCAGCCGATCGAGCCTATGCCTGCTTGTCCCATCAGTTCCATTCCCCCAGTTATTCTACTGTCGGTGAATCTTCCTCACTTGGCCGACAACTCCGTTGCTACCTAACAGCCCGTCGCCCAAATCTGCCATCACTAGCACCCATCCGTGCTCAGGGAAGTCTGTAGGGGCCATTAAACTGACAAACCAGAATGTTTTTTGGGGATGTGGGAGCATCCATGTGAAACCCGCACAGTCACAGGTTGTGCTTGCAAATTGAACACACACATACACCACACTGGGTATGTGGATGAAACACGGGCGGTTGGAACTGTGAGTCAGCAACATTACCTGCTGCACAGAATGGTCAAAGTAATTGGAAAATGGAAAAAAGCCAAGAGATATTAATGCATGTGAGCTTTGAAAAAAAGATAAGAGACTTGCCACAACCCTACGCAGGAACAAACTGCAAACGCTGGTTTAAATCAGCATCAAGCCACAATGCTGCTTTCTGAGGCAGTCATCTCGGTATCTTGAGACTCTACAAAGGACATTACTTGTTTAGTGCACTGGCCCATACAACCATGTTTCTCTGCAAACTGCCACAGAGGACCTGGTTTGTTTCTGAACTAACAACAGTGACTACACATCAGAGTTATTTAATCCACTGTAAATGTTTTGGGATCACTTCAAGGAGATATAAAAACACTGATAAACGCAAGGATTCTTTACTCCTAATTGTCTCAATTGCTCATTTTCAAACGGGTTTTAATCTATGAAGAAAGAAATGAATTTGTTGACATGTCTCTTAATCCAATGGCTAATAATGAAAGGTCGCCGGGTGGAAACATTAACCTTGCTTATCAGCTGACAATTTGCTTATCTTTATAATGTTACCTTCTGATACATATGCAGTTACTCTAGCCCTCTCATTTTAACATTCAGCTGCATTTATCAAATGATGAGCGTATTGTGGACCTGTATTCGCTGGAGTTTAAAAGAATGTACAGAATAGTGAAAGACTTGGATAGAGTTGATGTGGAGAGGATGTTTCCACTAGTGGGAGAGTCTAGGACTAGAAGTCACAGGCTCAGAATTAAAGGACGTTCTTTTAGGAAGGAGATGAGGAGGATTTCTTTTAGTCTGAGGGTGGTGAATCTGTGGAATTCTTTGCCATAGACGGCTGTGGAGGCCAGGTCAGTGGATATATTTAAGGCAGAGAAAGATAGACTCTTGATTAATACAGATGTCAGAGGTTATAGGGAGAAGGCAAGAGAATGGGGTTCGGAGGGAGAGATAGATCAGCCATGATTGAATGGCAGAATAGACTTGATGGGTTGAATGGCCTAATTCTGCTCACTTGTGATCTTATGATCTTATGATTTTGAAGAAGCGTAATATCTTTCCTCTTTGGCATTTGAGAACTTACCATCTAGATCGTTATCTCCAGCAAGTAAGAATTTTATTGTTCTGGAGCTTATGACGAATAAACCCTTTTGATTCTTGATATGGTTCCAGCAAATGTCTAGAGAATTAATGTAATTTAAAAGATCTCATTTGCTAGATGATCCAGTTGGTTCGATCCATCTCCATCCCTCTCCCACAAGTCACACCAGCTTTTTGTTCTCAGCTAGCAAGCAACTCACAATGCCCTGTTTCCTTCATCGTAGTTACTTTTTGGCTTATCTTTCATTCATTTGTTCTACATCTCTCTATATCGTCTCTATCTCTCGTTTCCCTCTCCCGTGACTTTCAGTCTGAAGAAGGGTCTTGACCCGAAATGTGGCCCATTGGCTTCTCTCCAGAGATGCTGCCCGACCCGCTGAGTTACTCCAGCATTTTGTGTCTATCTTTGGTTTAAACCAGCATCTGCAGTTCCTTCCTACACATCTGATAACTAATAATAATAATAATAATAATAATAATATGCCTTTATTGTCATTGTACGAACAGTACAATGAAATTAGAAGTGCTACATCTGAAATAGTGTGACAGTGCAAATCTTCCAAAAACAATCGCACAAACATAGGAACCAATAAGTACCAATATCAATAAAAACCAATAAAAACTAATAAATAATAAATGAGTTTTGCACCTAAGATGCTGCATATATATAAAAAAGTGCAAAGAAAGTTTATTATCCGAAATATCTGACATCTTGAAGAAGGGCTTCGACCCGATATGTAACCCATCCATATTCTCCCGAGATGCTGTCGAACCTGCTGAGTTACTCCAGCGCTTTGTGTTATCCTGCTTTATTTGACTGACTTTTCAAAATTGCAAGGTACAATATAATTAAACCCATTAGCAGCACAAAGCACAACACATGTAAGCACTTGACAGAATCATTAAATCCAACAATAATGAGAAGGCCACATGGGTTCCCTCTCCAAGGCAGCAAAACACACCTGGGGTTTGCATGTTTTATGTGGAGCATGAAATCAGGCAACTGGCTTTAAATCATGAACCTGTTCCTTGATATCACAAATGGAAGACATCACAAATCAAAGCTATCACAAAATGCTGGAGTAACTCAGCGGGTCAAACACTCTGCGGGCATGTCTTTGTCCCGCCCCCTCCCCTGACATCAGTCTGAAGAAGGGCCTCTGTGTTTAAAGCTAAACAACTCCGAAATTTTAAACTTGACACTGCCGCCACTTTCAGAAATGTTAAGGACAGCAATATATAACCCATAAATCGTGCAAATCAGAGTTGTAATGGAAACAGTAAAGGAAATGATCACGACTGTAAGGTGAGAAGAATGAAGCAAATCCTGGATTCCTTTAGCCACGCAAGCAGACTTGGAGCGTGTAGGAAGGAACTGTAGATGCTGGTTTATACCGAAGATAGACACAGAATGCTAGAGTTACTCAGCGGGACAGGCAGCATCACTGGGGAGAAGGAATGGGTGACGTTTCGGGTCGTGGCCCTACTTCAGACTGAGCGTCAGGGGAGAGGCAGTTACAGAGATCTCTTACACTTCCTTGTCTATGTAACCCCCTCTCCCTGACGCTCAGCCTGAAGAAGGGTCTCGACCCGAAATGTCACCCATTCCTTCTCTCCTGAGATGCTGCCTGACCCGCTGAGTTACTCCAGCATTTTGTGATACCTTCGATTTGTACCAGCATCTGCAGTTATTTTCCTACACAACCTATTCCTTGATATATGTTTAGAGCCTTTTGTTTCATTAAATATTTTGGATGGTACGGACGGTTAAATGGTAAAAGTGGTTCACTTTTTCAACGTAAAATTAAACAGTAACATTACTCTTTGGTTCATTAATTATGCATTGTGAACCTGGTGACACTTGATACAGCCTGATTGTAATCTGCTCAATTTTTCTTATTGTGGACGCCCAGATTCAATGAGATTTTATAAAGAACATTATTAAATTTGCAGACGACATAAATGAAGTTCCTGTTCTATCTTCTAATGAACTATTTTGGCTTAGACATATATGCATCAGAATTGTCCCACCCCTCCCCCATCCCCAAACTCTCTTCCAATTTTCTATCCCTGACTACAATCAGTCTGAAGAAGGGTCCCAACCCGAAATGTCACCTATCCATGTTCTCCTGAGATGCAGCCTGACCTGGTGGGTTACTTTGGCACTTAGAATCATGGAGAATCACAGAGCAATACAGTATTGAAACAGGCCCTTCGGCCCATCTTGCCCACTCCGGCCAACAATGTCCCAGCTACACTAGTCCCACCTTCCTGCGTTTGGCCCATATCCCTCCAAACCTGTTCTATCCATGTACCTGTCTAACCATTTCTTAAACGCTGGGATAGTCCCAGCCTCACTTACCTAATTACCTCCTCTGGCAGCTTGTTCCATACACCCACCACCCTTTGTGTGAAAAAAATCACTCCTCATATTCCTATTAAATCTTTTCCCCTTCACCTTGAACTTATGTCCACTGGTCCTCGATTCCCCTGCTCTGGGCAAGAGACTCAGTGCATCTACCCGATCTATTCCTCTCGTGATTGTGACTTTTTTTAATGCATCAGACATAGAAACATAGAAACATAGAAACATTGGTGCAGGAGTAGGCCATTCGGCCCTTCGAGCCTGCACCGCCATTCAATATGATCATGGCTGATCATCCAGCTCAGTAACCTGTACCTGCCTTCTCTCCATACCCCCTGATCCCTTTAGCCATAAGGGCCACATCTAACTCCCTCTTAAATATAGCCAATGAACTGGCCTCAACTACTTTCTGTGGCAGAGAATTCCACAGACTCACCACTCTCTGTGTGAAGAAATGTTTTCTCATCTCGGTCCTAAAAGACTTCCCCCTTATCCTTAAGCTGTGACCCCTGGTTCTGGACTTCTCCAACATCGGGAACAATCTTCCCGCATCTAGCCTCTCCAACCCCTTAAGAATTTTATATGTTTCAATAAGATCCCCCCTCAGTCTTCTAAATTCCAGCGAGTACAAGCCTAGTCTATCCAGTCTTTCTTCATATGAAAGTTGGATTACCAGCTAGCATGTGTCATTCCAAGAATTGAAACTAAAATGCTCTATTCACAGAACCAATACATATCATATCCTATGACACAATGTTGAAGCACCACACTTGAATTCAGAATTGAGAAGCTGTAAGCTGTATGACAACCTTCAGAGATTAGCACTAAGGGGTCTTTCCAGTCACAGAGAATAAAAGCAGCCTGTACATTTTGCAGCTCAATCTCAAGCACAGCTTTACACTCATAATATTCAAGTGAATCCCTTTTAAAATATAGCATGTGACAAATAAATCATTTGAATTCAATTGCATGTACTGCATGAACAAACTGTTGCAACTTCAAAACATTTCAGTGGGATAAAAAAGATGTCTCTTGGAACACAATAACAAAGACACCATCTGGTGGCTTCTGTAGATCAGAAACAGCAGCAGACATTATGTTAAAATATCTATTTTCCACTAAAGTGCACAATTATCATTAATTACCGCTGTCCTTGTGTAACCTGTGCCGGATGTTAACATGGCCAGAGTACAAAGGTCAAAAACAGATTTTTAAAATTTCCACACAGAACTCTTCTATTAAAATTCTACTAAGCTTAAGCTCAGGGGTGACCGCGTTTTTGCGGTTGCAGCTCCGAGACTGTGGAACAGCATCCCTCTCCCCATCAGAACTGCCCCCTCCATCGACTCCTTTAAGTCCAGGCTCAAAACCTATTTCTACTCCCTAGCGTTTGAGGCCCTCTGAGGGGGCGCTGTGAACTGTTTATGTATGTGCTGTTATGTTTGTGTGCCATTGTATGTTCGTTTCTTAGTACCTGAACTGATGTACAACACTTTGGTCAACGTGGGTTGTTTTTAAATGTGCTATACAAATAAAATTGACTTGACTTGACTAAAATTGTAAGTATATAATTTTATCCAACCTATTTGAAATAACTTGCAAATGCAGATTATTTTTTGTATGTTCACTTCTTCAAAGTTTTCCTCCTTATGTCTAAATGTTGATTTAGTTTAGTTTAGTTTAGCTTAGAGATACATTGTGGAAACAGGTCCCTTGGCCCACCGAGAAAGCTCCAATTGATAAACACCTGTACACTGGTTCTACCCAACACACTAGGGACAATTTATGGAAGCCAATTAACCTACAATCCCTTATGTATTTGGAAGGTGGGTGAAAACTGGAGGAAATCAGAGCACTCATCTTTCAGATGGTTTGGATTTATGAGGGTCCGCAGCCATCAAAAGCTGGAAATTACCCTCCAAGCCACACGCCTTAGTGACATGGAACTATAGAACATAGAAAATAGGTGCAGGAGTAGGCCATTCGGCCCTTGGAGCCAGCACCGCCATTCAATATGATCATGGCTGATCATCCAAAATCAGTACCTCGTTCCTGCTTTCTCCCCATATCCCTTGATTCCGTTTGCCCTAACAGCTACAGTGCATTCAGAAAGTATTCAGACCCCTTCATGTTTTCCACATTTTGCTACATTACATCCTTATTTTAAAATGGATTAAATTCATTTTTTTTTAATCATCAGTCTACACACAATGCCCCATAATAAAAAAGTGAAAACAGGTGTTTAGAATTTTTTGCAAAGTAATTAAAAAGAAATGAATGAAATATCTCATTTATTCAGACCCTTTGCTCAGTACTTTGTTTAGGCACCTTTGGCAGCGATTACAGCCTCAAGTCTTCTTGGGTATGACGCTACAAGCTTGGCACACCTGTATTTGGGTAATTTCCATTCTTCTCTGCAGATCCTCTCAAGCTCTGTCAGGTTGGATGGGGAGCATCGATGCACAGCTATTTTCAGGTCCCTCCAGAGATGTTTGATCGGGTTCAAGTCCGGGCTCTGGCTGGGCCACTCAAGGACATTCACAGACTTGCAATGAAGCCACTCCTGCGTTGTCTTGGCTGTGTGCTTAGGGTCATTGTCCTGTTGGAAGGTGAACTTCTGCCCCGGTCTGAGGTCCTGAACACTCTGGAGCAGGTTTTCATCAAGGATCTCTCTGTACTTTGCTCCGTTCATCTTTCCCTCGATCCTGACTAGTCTCCCAGTTCCTGCCGCCTAAAAACATCCCCACAGCATGATGCTGCCACCACCATGGTTCACCATAGGTATGCTATTGGCCAGGTGATGAGCTTGCCGCTTGGCATTCAGGGCAAAGAGTTCAATCTTGGTTTCATCAGACCAGCGAATCTTGTTTCTCATGGTCTGAGAGTCCTTTATGTGCCTTTGGACAAACACCAAGTGGGCTGTCATGTGCCTTTTACTGAGGAGTGGCTTCCATCTGGCCACTCTACCATAAAGGCCTGATTGGTGGAGTGCTGCAGATATAGTTGTCCTTCTGGAAGATTCTCCCATCTTCACAGAAGAACTCTGGAGCTCTGTCAGAGTGACCATCGGGTTCTTGGTCACCTCCCTGACCAAGGCCCTTCTCCCCCGATTGCTCAGTTTGGCGGGGTGGCCAGCTCTATGAAGAGTCCTGGTGGTTCCAAAGTTCTTCCATTTAAGAATGACGGAGGCCACTGTGCTCTTCGGGACCTCTTCGGCAATGCTGCGGAAATTGTTTTATACCCTTCCCCAGATTTGTGTCTTGACACAATCCTGTCTCGGAGGTCTACAGACAATTCCTTCGTCTTCATGGCTTGGTTTTTGCTCTGACATGCACTGTCAACCGTTGGACCTTATATAGACAGGTGTGTGCCTTTCCAAATCATGTCCCATCAATTTAATTTACCACTGCTGGACTCCACTCAAGTTGTAGAAACATCTCAAGGATAATCAATGGAAACAGGATGAAAATAAGCTCAATTTTGAGTGTCATAGCAAAGGGTCTAAATACTTATGTAAATGTGATATTTCAGTTATTTCTTTTTAATTACTTTGCAAAAATTTCTAAACACCTGTTTTTGCTTTTTTAATTATGGGGTATTGTGTGTAGATTGATAATTAAAAAAAAGATTTTAATCCATTTTAAAATAAGGCTGTAACGTACCAAAATGTGGAAAAAATGAAGGGGCCTGAATACTTTCTGAATGCACTGTATATCTAACTCTCTCTTGAAAACATCCAATGAATTGGCCTCCACTCATACCAAGTGGCAGCGAATTCCACAGATTCATAACTCTCTGGGTGAAAAGGTTTTTCCTCATCTCAGTCCTAAATGGCCTACCCCTTATTCTTAAACTACGATATCACTGTTGCTTCACCATCACTGAGACAAAATCCTGGAACCCTTTTCCAAACAGCATGAGGTGTTCACATCTCACACCTCAAGGACTGCAGCAGATCAAGGGAGTAGCTCACCATCTCAAGGGAAACTAGGGATGTGGTTCATACCCTGAATGACTTGAATTCCATAAATTCATTCAATTTTCAGAATCATTCCCTAACACATAGCTTCCACAGAGCAAAAGCAATTTTACGCCATGAATATAATATCGCAAATGTTTAGGTCCAATAATGCAAACCTTTTGTCAGTTCCATCACTATTATATTAATGGAGATCGCTCAGCATTGCAAACAATGACTCCAAGCAGAACACCACAAGAAAACACACGAGTGAATTAATAGTCTTTATCTGCGAATCTTCAATGCTGCAGCAAGGATCATTTTTCAATGTGAATTGACTGATTTAGTTATCCTCTTACTTGACAATGGATAAGACATTTAGGGACTGGCACAGATTATCCACATTTCAGTACATTATAATGACATTATTTTATAATGGCTACCATAAAATGTACGAATGTACCCGACCACTTCAGATTGATGTGGCAATTGCTTCAGGATGCGGAACATTAAAAAGATCTGAAAAGAACTGCTAAGAGTTTTGAACAATTGCTTAATTGAACTTTTCAAATGACAGGTAATGCTGACCATGCTAAAATTCATTTCAATTCCAGGCAAATTGAACCGAATTGGAGCTTCTGTATGTCAATTAATTTTTCCAAAAATTAGGAATCAGAATCTTTCCTCAACTTTCTCTTGTCAGTGGATCTCTTAAGATGAGTTGCTTTGGTTCCCAGAAACAGTTTAGTTTCAGTTCAGTTTAGTTTATTGTGACGTATACCGAGGTACAGTGAAAAGCTTTTGTTGCGTACTAACGAGCCAGCAGAAAGACAATAGAAAATAGACAATAGACAATTCCCTTCGAGCCAGCACCGCCATTCAATGTGATCATGTACTTACACTGCATTACAGTACATTTACAGTACAGTACAAGGGAATAACGTTTAGTGCAAGGTAAAGCCAGCAAAGTCAGATCAAGAAAGTCCGAGGGTCACCAACAAGGCAGATAGTAGTTCAGCACTGCTCTCTGGTTGTGAATGTGAAACAATGAACTGTTCAAGAAAATGCGATGAAATCTGAGCTCAGAAGGTGGAACGTGTAACAAAGCACTTGTGATTAAGAATGCATTGTCTGAAAGGGTGGTGGAAACATATTTGACAACATTTAAAAACAAATTCGAGAGCTACTTGAGAGAGGTAATTTGCAAGGAAAGGGGAGGACTGAATGGCTTCTTGCTCTGTGGTAGTGTTTAATTAAGCCACAAAAGGCACAGAAATGCGTAAATATGTGGAAATTCTACGAGTGTTCTAAGAACTCTGGCCGTTTAGTCCTTGCCACTGCTCAGTGGAATTGGATGAAATAATTGCAACTTCTTTCCTGGAGGTTTTTAGTCAGCTGAGTAACATTAGTGATTTTAAGGGCTTTGTTTCTGTTTGGCAAACAGAGTTAACATCACGTGTGTAGAAAGGAACTGCACATGCTGGTTTATACCGAAGATAGACAGAAAATACTGGAGTAACTCAATGGGTCAGGCAGCATCCCTGGAGAAAAAGTATGGGTGACGTTTCAGGTTGGAACCCTTCTTTTTCACTGTTATAGACAATAGACAATAGGTGCAGGAGTAGGCCATTCAGCCCTTCGAGCCAGCACCGCCATTCTATGTGATCAGGGCTTATCATGGCCTGTTTCACTGTTCTCATCCTTGTATCCTTTTCCCCATCCTGTTCCCATCCAATAATGGGCCATTATGGGCCCCACCCTTCCTTGGTCAACTGTCGCCGGCCCTGATTTTTTCTGGCCTTTTCCTAACTCCAGTTCCACGTTACTTTCAGTCTAAAGAAGGGTTCTGACCATCCTTTTTCTCCAGAGATGTTGCCTGACCTGTTGAGTTATTCCAACACTTTGTGTCCATCTTCAGAGTTAAAATCACTCTCTATGCTTCAGTTTTATGGGAAGCATTTCAAACCTTCATATTCAGTTCTAAAAGCTTGCTGCCACTATTTAGGCACCACTGTTTTTTTCTATGTTGAGGCATTCATGTTACCTTCGCCTCGTTGATTTGCTGGTCAGTGGAGTAACTTTGCAGGTCAGGCTGCAGCCCTGGACAACATGGACAGGTGATGAAGTTGTCTTTTACCCTTGCCAGGAGTGATCCCAATGACACATTCATTCCTTCCATCCGTTTGGTCCAGGCTCCTGATATTTCCCAAAGCCATCTCGATTATCTCTGAAGTAGACTGCTGTCCCATCAGAACTTTCTCTTTGGACAAAAGTTTAAATCATTTGATAGACACAAAATGCTGGAGTAACTCAGCGGGTCAGGCAGCATCTCTGGAGAGACGGAATGGGTGACATTTTGGGTCGAGACCCTTCTTCAGGCTGAGCATCAGGGGAGAGGGGGTTACATAGATAAGGAAGTGTAAGAGATCTCTGTAGCTGCCTCTCCCCTGACGCTCAGTCTGGTCTGAAGTAGGGTCACGACCCGAAACGCCACCCATTCCTTCTGCCCAGTGATGCTGCCTGTCCCGCTGAGTAACTCCAGCATTTTGTGTCTATCTTCGGTATAAACCAGCATCTACAGTTCCTTCCTACACGCTCCAAGTCTGCTTGCGTGGCTAAAGGAATCCAGGATCTGCTTCATTCTTCTCACCTTGCAGTCAATAGACAATAGACAATAGGTGCAGGAGGAGGCCATTCGGCCCTTCGAGCCAGCACCGCCATTCAATGTGATCATGGCTGATCATTCTCAATCAGTACTCCGTTCCTGCCTTCTCCCCATACCCCCTGACTCCGCTATCCTTAAGAGCTCTATCTAGCTCTCTCTTGAATGCATTCAGAGAATTGGCCTCCACTGCCTTCTGAGGCAGAGAATTCCACAGATTCACAACTCTCTGACTGAAAAAGTTTCTCCTCATCTCTGTTCTAAATGGCCTACCCCTTATTCTTAAACTGTGGCCATGATCAGTCGTGATCATTTCCTTTACTGTTTCCATTACAACTCTGATTTGCACGATTTATGGGTTATATAACGCTATCCTTAACAATTCTGAAAGTGGCGGCAGTGTCAAGTTTAAAATTTCAGACTTGTTTAGCTTTAAACACAGAGGTTGCCTGCAGCATTTAAATGATGACCACCTGGATCTCCTATCCCTGGAATTATTGTATGATTGATTTTACACTAGAATATTGTCGCATTAATATTGCAGCATTTTTTTTCATATCTTTGAGAGTTTTCATACAGATAAATATTTCCCTGGAGTCATATACTTAGGAAGCTCAGTAGTAGCAGGGTGATACATTGATCATCATATCATCATATCATATCATATATATACAGCCGGAAACAGGCCTTTTCGGCCCTCCAAGTCCGTGCCGCCCAGCGATCCCCGCACATTAACACTATCCTACACCCACTAGGGACAATTTTTACATTTACCCAGCCAATTAACCTACATACCTGTGTTGGCATTGTTGTCAAGGGTGGACATGCAATGGCACGGTGAATAATTTGCAGTGGGAACAAAAGTGGGGGGGGGGGAGGTTTTAAATCGAGTAAACCTTATCGACGTCCAGAATCAATGGAGGTTAGGGGTTGGAATTCAGGTTCCCATCATCTGACAGCAACCTTTTTTCCTTGAATCCACCTGTTGCCCATTTCTAAGTGGAACTTCTTTCAGACTTCCAGCATTCTCATCAGACATCAGTGGGTGCTAATGTGAACATGCTATTGACAACCCTTAAATCCCTGTGGAGCTAAAGGAATCCAATTTCTTTAGGGTCAGGAAACATGCTGGAAAAGAAACAGCCCCTTTGTCGTTGTGGGTCGGCACCAAATATCAACTCATGCTAATCCTATTTTATTCACCTTCACAAGAATTTGTCTATCTCTGCCTTAGAAATATCCACTGATGGCCTCCACAGCCCTCTATGGCAATGAGTTCCACAGATTAACTACCCTCTTTCTAAAGAAGTTCCTCCTCACTGTCTTTCTAAAAGAGCGCCCTTTAATTCTGAGGATATGACGTCTGGTCCTAGACTCTCCCACCAGTGGAAACATCCTGTCCACATCCACTCTATCTGTGCCTTTCATTATTCTGTACGTTTCAATGCAGTCCCCCCTTCATCCTTCTCATCTCCAGCGAGTAGAGGCCCAGTGTTTGGCAAACGCTCATCATATGCCAACCCACTCATTCCTGGAACCATTCGTGTAAACCTCCTCTGGACCCTCTCCAAAGCCAGCACATCCTTCCTCAGATATGGGGGCCATATTTGCTCAGATTACTCCAAATGCGGCCTGACCAGCGCCTTATAGAGCCTCAACATTACATCTCTGTTTTTGTATTCCAGTCCTCGTGATATAAATGCTAGCGTTGAATTTGCCCCCCAGGTTCTCCCCTCATTACCACCAATTCCTCCCAGTGTCTCCTATCCACCTACATACGGGAGAACCTACCAGTAGGCAAGTAACTGACCAACCATCAAGTCTTTGGGACATAAAGTCTTTGGAGCCTGAGCACCCAGAGAGAGAGAGACCATGCAATCTCCACACAGGCAGCACTGGAGGACAGGTTCAAACTTGGGAAACTGGAGCAACAACTTCACTAGCTGTGCCACTCTCCTGCCCTAGCAGCAGTAATGCATTATTGTCTTGATCCCAACAAACACGCAAAGCAGATATTACAAAGGGCGTTACACTTAACAAAGGGCGTTACACTCAGCAAAAGAGGATGCAAAGTGCTGGCCAGGCAGCATCTCTGGAGAGCATGGGTCGGTGACGTTTCGGGTTGGGACCCTTCTTCAGACCGATTGTCGAGGGGGGAGGGGAGGGGAGGGGGCCGCAGAAACCTGGGAGAGGCAGGATGAAGCATGGCACATAATAGAGGTGAAGGGGGGTGGGGGTGGGGGGGAGTCATAGGCAGATGGTTGGAACAAAGGCCAGAGATAAAAGCAGAAGGCGTGAGACAGGATTGAGGAGGTGTGAATTCTGAAGCCAGCAGGAGGAAAGTAGGGGAATCGAGGGTGGGGAGAAAAAGCAGGGTTTGTGGAGGGGTTGATATGAGGTTACCTAAAATTGGAGGTGTGCCCCACCTAGACTCCCACCTATTTCTCCTCCCCCCCCCCCCCCCCCCCCCACATCCTGGTATTTTTCCTCCCTCGAGCTGCGAAATTTGCAACTTTTCAATCATGTCTGACACCTTCTGCTTTTATCTCTGGTCTTTGTTCCAACCATCTGCCTATCAACCCCCCCCCCCCCCCTTCACCTGCATCCACCTATATCCTGCCACGCTTTGTTCTGCCTCTCCCCTTTTCCAGCCTTCTTCTCCCCCACCCCAATCAGTCTGAAGAAAAGGGTCTCAGCCTGAAACAAAGGAGTGTCTCAACCCAAGACGTCACCTGTCCAGGTATGTTGCATTCTCCTGCATTCAAGAGAGAGCTGGATAGAGCTCTTAAGGATAGCGGAGTCAGGGGGTATGGGGAGAAGGCAGGAATGGGGTACTGATTGAGAATGATCAGCCATGATCACATTGAATGGCGGTGCTGGCTCGAAGGTGCCGAATGGCCTCCTCCTGCATCTATAACTGATCGTTCATTGTCTAATTTTGTATTTATTTTTGTGCTTTTGCATTAACGTGCCAATAAAGCTGCAACGTGAGAATCTCACCGTTCTGGTTCTGATGCTTATGACAAGTATATAAATATGATACTGGGACATAGAAACGTGACATCGACACCCAAAAATTAATTGTTGCAAATACCAATGCAAACACATTTATTTACAAGTTTGACAACCGCCTGAATCTATCAAAAAGAAAGAAGATAGTTCCACAACCGCAAATAGTCTTTTCAGGTAATTTAAAATTCATCACACAAGTGTTAATGTATGTAACATGGTGTCTCAATGGCATTTGATTGCAAAGGTAGAACTTCTTTTTTCTAATTCATTAAAGTGTAGTTATACATCCTATCCACAATCAAATTGGACAGTAAACTTCTAACCTAATTATGGCTGTGTAATACTAGATTGATTAGAGGACACCTTTACGTACATTATCAATGCAAGGAAAGATTAAGTTTAGTTCCATTTCTGCATGCAGTGCATAAAATAACCATTTAATATTCACTTTAGAGCACTGTTGGCTTTTTAAATAGTAATACTTTCCAGTTTTAGGATGTTTTTTTTATGGCAATAATCACGTACGTAACGAGGACACCAAAATGTGGCATACAATGCAGTGTGTAAAATTCAAGTCATAATATGGAAGAATGAATTTATGTAATATAAAATGGAGTTGTCTACTGATTAACCTTCTTAATATTACAGTGAAGGAGTGGCAAGAACTTACTATTGCTTGTCTTTGGATTGTATTACTGGTCATATTGAACTACCCGCTACATCACATAGAGGAATAGATTGGCCACTAGGGTAAACCAGGCTATCATCTGCAGGGCATTGGCACGCTTATTTACAATCACGGCATTGTTTGCCCAATGTATGACCCGGCATAAACATTGCAGCGGCATTAACTAAGCATGCCGAAGCCCTGGCGATGATAGGCAGTTTTACCCTAGATCTACTGACAAATACATTTAAACACGAATTTAATGTGACTTTGGTCATATACCCGATACCTCACGTACAAATATTACTTAATTGTTACACTACTTATTTTACGAATTAAAGTGGATGAGTGCACACACCGACACGTCAAGCGATCTAGAATCGCGTTAGGTATGTACAACACCAAGATCAATATGTGGGACTACATGTCGAACGAAACATCGAAATTCATCCTAGTATATCCCCCAAAATACATTTAAAACACAAACAAAATCTCACCTTTCAATACGCCGACAGGATTGTGTCCGATGGGCTGCGTAAATGCTTTCATTAGGAAGATAGCGCTGGACAATTGAATGTCTCCTGCACGTAACCAGCAGGCATTCCAAAGACACGAAGGGTCATCAGGCTGCAGCACCATCAGCAGAAAATTGACACACTACACTTTCCCGCGGTTTCGTTCCAGACAGCAACGTTATTGTTTTTAGAAGTTGACAGTTCCACCAGACATGAAAACAGCGAGTGAACGATGCCTGCTTATGCACGTAACGATTTGGACACGGAGAACAAAGTAAGCACAGTATGTCTCCTTTGCTTTAAAGTATGTTGAGTTAAGAATTTTGGAACATGTATTTTTTTTACTTGGCTTGGGCATCATAGAAACAAATGAATATCGATCCGATATATATTCATTATTCATGATTGCCAACGGCATCTTACGTACGTAACTCTCAGGACACGATAAGTTACATACATGAGCATGATATTTTTTGCTCTCCCACATGAATATGTGCAACTACTTTCTCCAAGCAAAGTCGGGTTTAGAAAGGCATATCAAACGTCCTCAAAAATATTTGGTCTAGACAAATGTAGGCCATTACGATAGGTATATATTTTCACATAAATTATGATGTGTAAAAAATGTCAAATTTGTGTGTCCAATTATGGGTAAAAATCAAATATAAATTTGGAAAAAAATCATATTTTCGTGTCCAATTATGGGTAAAAATCATGAAAGTCTGGAACCATAAGTTTATATTATGTCTTACATGGCTATATGAAGTACTCCACACAAGTAAAACTTTCCCATCAAGTAAACAGAATAAGCTTTTGCATACAAATAAAAATAACATTAAAAAATCATGCCAGTATCATATTTTTATACACAATTAAGCACTCTTGTCTTGCCTCGACTCTTGGCCCGAGTCCTTAATCATTCTGCTCCCCGTGGGAATCACAAAATATCATCCAGAGAGTACTGTGCTTGCAGGTTTGCTGAACTCCCCCTGATTGATGCCAAAGAAAAGCTTAAAGAAATCCCCAGTGAAGTGAATTATCATGGTGAGTGGGTCTGAGCCAAGGTAAGGTGTTTGTAAGGAGAGCCCGTAGAGAATGACTTTACAGTAAACCCTCGAGAGAACGTATACAAAAACAGGGATGTAATGCTGAGGTGCTGGTCGGACTACATTTGGAATATTGTGAGCAATTTTAGGCACCGTATCTGTGGATTAGGAGAGAGAGATAGATCAGCCATGATTGAATGGCGGAGTAGATTTATGGGCCAAATGGTCTTATTCTACTCCTATCACGTTTCTTATCGAAACGTATAAGATTATTAAATCTTATCGAAACGTATAAGATTATTAAATCTTATCGAAACGTATAAGATTATTAAATCTTATCGAAACGTATAAGATTATTAAATCTTATCGAAACGTATAAGATTATTAAATCTTATCGAAACGTATAAGATTATTAAATCTTATCGAAACGTATAAGATTATTAAGGGGTTGGACACGTTAGAGGCAGGAAACATGCTCCCAATGTTGGGGGAGTCCAGAACCAGGGGCCACACAGTTTAAGAATAAGGGGTAGGCCATTTAGAACGGAGATGAGGAAAAACTTTTTCACCCAGAGAGTTGTGAATCTGTGGAATTCTCTGCCTCAGAAGGCAGTGGAGGCCAATTCTCTGAATGCATTCAAGAGAGAGCTAGATAGAGCTCTTAAGGATAGCGGAGTCAGGGGGTATGGGGAGAAGGCAGGAACGGGGTACTGATTGAGAATGATCAGCCATGATCACATTGAATGGCGGTGCCGGCTCGAAGGGCCGAATGGCCTCCTCCTGCACCTATTGTTTATTGTCTATCACATGATCTCACTATAACGGACCATAGCGGGGAGAATGGTGTCAGTTATTGCCGATTGTCCACTGTGACCGAGTATAATATATGGCATTTCATGTGTAGAGACTCACAATAGAATTTAGGCTGAGCAACTGCACTGACAGAGGTGCCTTTTTTTCAGCTGAAACATTAAAGCTAAGCCTTACCTGCCCTAATCTACGAAGCACCATCTCAATGCAGGTGGTGGTGGTGGTGACAAGCCCGGCTGAGGAAGCGGTGTGGCCTGGCGATGGTAAACACCTGCAGGGGCCGGAGTGGCCATTCAGACCCTGGCGGTGAAGTTCGGTAGCTCTGTGCACTATAACCAAAATCCATTACAAAGAGGTCCGTAAGAACTAGTGTTTAATGCATTGTTGTTCACGTGATTTGATTGAAAAGCAAATTTAGACACAAAGAACTTGCAGATGCTGGAATCTGGAGCAAAAAACACAAAGTGCAAGAGTAATTTAGAACGTCAGGCATCGTCTCCGGAGAACATGGATAGGTGACGTTTCGAGTCGGGACCCTTCTTCAGACTGATTTTTAGTACCACCATCAGTCTGACAGGAGGGTCTCCACACAAAACATCAACTATCCATGTTGTCCAGACATGCTGCCTGACGCGCTGAATTACTCCACACTTTGTGTTTTAGGATATGCGTTTAAGTAACACATTTTGCATCCTCTGCAGAAATCCCAATGCACTTTACAGCTAATGAAGTGCTCTTAAAACGTTGTCACTGTTGTAAAACAGGAAACGTGGTAAACTACATACACATGGCAAGATCTCTCCAGCAGCAGTATAACAATGATTAGATCATCTCTTAGGAATATTAGTAGGAAGGATAAACATTGAGACAACACAAGGATGACATCCTTACACTGATCCACCCATGGACAACAACAGGGCAGCTGATAATTAAATTATGATTTCTGGCCTTGAAGGATAAAAATTGTTCTAAGTTGAATTTCTCTCGCGGGTTATCCAATGATCTTTATGATAGTGGTGTACTTGTGTGCTTTGATTCTCTAGGCAGCAATAATGTGCAAAACTACCGCTGATATAAAAGAATGTCGCTGCAAAATAGAAATATTTATGGAAATATTCTTCACCTGTTTCTGCTGTCTGTTTTGGGGAAAGTGATTCTGTAACTAGCCTAGATATGATGAAGTATCGATGCCTTTGCCAGCACTGTTGATGCTCGTTGAGTGGAAGATAGTCTTTCTACCAAGTGGATCATTTGGATTTTCCCATCCTATATCCTGTGTGCCATCCAGGCACAAGTGCTTTCATTAGATCAACACTGGAAGGGTGAAAGCTATGTCCATGCTGCCAGCTCATCATTACCTTCATCATTATGTAGAAAAGGTATTGCTGTAAGCCAGATGAGAGAGGATTGGTGCCAAGAACACATCCTTACTTCCGATGTCAATGTAGTCAAATCTATTTTCTTTCCTATTTTGATATTATGTAAATCTCAAGAGTCAAAAGTGTTTAATTGTCGTATTACAGGTACATTCACAGAACAACACAACAAATAAATATACAACAATCAATAATGCACTAAATGTTTAATCAGTAATACTAGGTACCAATTCACAAAATGCTGGAGTAACTCAGCAGGTCAGGCAGCATCTCAGGAGAGAAGAAATGGGTGACGTTTCGGGTCGAGACCCTTCTTCAGACTGATGTCAGGGGGGCGGGACAAAGGAAGGATATAGGTGGAGACAGGAAGACAGTGGGAGATCTGGGAAGGGGAGGGGAAGAGAAGTCAATGTTCAGACCACTGGGATGCAAGTTGCCCAGGCGAAATATGAGGTGCTGTTCCTCCAATTTCAGGTGGGCCTCACTATGGCACTGGAGGAGGCCCATGACAGAAAGGTCAGACTGGGAGTGGGAGGGGGAGTTGAAGTGCTCAGCCACCGGGAGATCAGATTGGTTAAGGCGGAGTGAGCACAGGTGTTGAGCGAAGCGATCGCCGAGCCTGCGCTTGGTTTCGCCGATGTAAAGAAGTTGTCATCTAGAGCAGCGGATTCAATGGATGAGGTTGGAGGAGGTGCAGGTGAACCTCTGCTCTGTGAGTGGGAGGGGGAGTGACTGTGAGTTGGAGGAGGTGTAGGTGAATCTCTGTGAGACAGAGGTTCACCTGCACCTCCTCCAACCTCATCTATTGTATCCGCTGCTCTAGATGACAACTTCTTTACATCGGCGAAACCAAACGCAGGCTCGGCGATCGCTTCGCTCAACACCTGCGCTCAGTCCGCCTTAACCAGTCTGATCTCCCGGTGGCTGAGCACTTCAACTCTCCCTCCCATTCCCAGTCTGACCTTTCTGTCATGGGCCTCCTCCAGTGCCATAGTGAGGCCCACCGGAAATTGGAGGAACAGCACCTCATATTTCACCTGGGCAGTTTGCAGCCGAGTGGTCTGAACATTGAATTCTCCAACTTTAGATAGTTCCTCTGTCCCTCTCTCCCCCCCCCCCCTTCCCAGATCTCCCACTGTCTTCCTGTCTCCACCTACATCCTTCCTTTGTCCCGCCCCCCTGACATCAGTCTGAGAAGGGTCTCGACCCGAAACGTCGCCCATTCCTTCTCTCCTGAGATGCTGCCTGACCTGCTGAGTTACTCCAGCATTTTGTGAATAAATACCTTTGATTTGTACCAGCATCTGCAGTTATTTTCTTATACTAGATGTGTGGTTAGGGTCGTACGGTGTGGTTCAAGAGATTGATAGTTGTTGGGAAGAAGCTGTTCTTGAACATTAGTTTTAGACACAGCGCGGAAACAGGCCCTTTCGACCCACCGGGTCAGCGCCGACCAGCGATCCCCGCACATTAACACTATCCTACACCCACAAGGGACAATTTTTACATTTACACCAAGCCAATTAACCTACAAACCTGTACGTCTTTGGAGCGTGGGAGGAAACCGAAGATCTCGGAGAAAACCCACGCCGATCATGGCGAGAACGTACAAACTCCGTACAGACAGCACCTGTAGTCAGGATCGAACCCGGGTCTCCGGCGCCGCATTCACTGTAAGACAGCAACTCTACCGCTGCGCCACCGTGAAGGTCCCGATTCTCAGGCTCCTGTATCTTCTTCTTGATGGCAGCAATGAGATGAGAGCATGGCCAGGATGACATAGATCTTCGATGACATGAGCTGCCTTTTAGAGACGCCACATCCTGTCGATAGTTGGGAGGTCAATACCTGTAATGAACCAGGCAATGAACCACCAGTTTCGGCAGCCTCCTTTGGGAGTTTGAGTTACCGAACCAGGATTGAAGCAACCAGTCAGTATGCTCTCGAGCATTCACCTGTAGAAGTTTGATACTGTTTGGTATCTGTTCAGTGGAGTAGATGAGATGAGCCGAATGGCCTAAATCAGCTCCAATGATGTGAACACCAGTATTTGGTAACATGCCAAATCTCCTCAAACATTGTTGTTCCTGATCCATTCAATCAGATTGTTAATCACCCTCATATACTCCGACTAACCCTTCCCCATCACTTATCCAACAACAGTGAATCCATCGCGGTGAATCTAAAAATGGTGTTGGAGATGTGTCTGGCTGCAAGTGTGTCCACAAGTCTGAGGACCCCAAACGTCACCCATTCCTTCTCTCCAGAGATGCTGCCTGTCCCGCTAGGTTGCTCCAGCTTTTTGAGTCTGTCTGTGGAGTCATGTGGACAGAGAGTGGAGCAGGGAAATGACCACACAGCCTTGTGTTGCCCTGTATCTGTTACCCGTAATCTAAAGCTAAAAATAAAATAATGCATTTTGCCTTTCAGGCAAGGCCTGTTGTGCAGCAGCTGTTAGCTGTAACATAAACAAAGTGTTTTGTTTAGTTTAGTTTAGTTTAGAGATACAGCATGGAAACAGGCCCTTCGGCCCACCGAGTTCACGCCGACCAGTGATCCCTGCACATTAACATTATCCCACAACCACTAGGGACAGTTTACAATTACACCAAGCCAATTAACCTACAAACCTGTACGTCTTTGGATGTGGGAGGAAGCTGGAGATCCCAGAGAAAACCCACGCAGGTCACGGGGCCAACATACAAACTCTGTACAGACAGCACCTGTAGTCAGGATCGAACCCGGGTCTCTGAAGATGTAAGGCAGCAACTTTATCACTACACCACCATGCCGCCCGATGAAGGAAGCAAGTTTATACAGGTTGATAACCCTACAGATTAATAACTGACAATCAGGGGATGAACATCTGAGGGAAATTGGAAGCCTTGTGATTTCAGAGTTGCATCAATTGCACAGGTAATGGTCTGGTTACCACCTTGGGACTGTATACCATTTTGTATTTCACCCGCCTATTCATTATTCTACACTTTAGAGAACCTTTTATGCAATTTAATAGTGTCATTTGATGAGAAGTTTAATGGATCACTGCTATCGTTTTAGCAATCCAGTTCATTCATTCGATTTGTGTTGACTCACTGCAATTTAATTGAAGCAGTCATATTGCAGCAGCTTATTGACCATATTTGTACTTTTGAGAAACTTACAGGTATCTAAAGGGAAGAAAATAATGGAAATAGGAATTCAACCTGAAAATTACATTGATTCCCACTGGTGATTCAACCACAGCTAGAACATGGCACTTACATTGCATTCAAATTGCCAGCATGGCTTTTGAAGGATATTCAATTCTATAAATATATAATGCTTTAATTTTAAGCCATGATAATAGCTCATAAACACACTGGAGAAACACTTTACATGTTTGTCGAAGAGTCCACCCCCCCCCCCCCCCCCAAAGAGGGACAAGCTATGTTTTCATCAGGAATAGCAAAATCACCACAATAGCAAATACACTAACATTCAATTTTCATGTATGGTTATTGCATACAGTCATTTTACTCGAGTTAGATCTTTTAGTGTTTATTTAGTTTAGTTTAGTTTAGTTTAGTTGAGAGATACAGCATGCAAACAGGCCCTTCGGCCCACCGAGTCCATACCGACCAGCGATCCCCTCGCATTAACACGATCCTACACACACAAGGGACAATTTACATTCATACCAAGCCAATTAACCTACAAACCTGTACGTCTTTTGAGTGTGGGAGGAAACCGAAGATCTCGGAGGAAACCCACCTGGTTACGGGGAGGACGGACAAACTCCTTGCAGACAGCACCAGTAGTTGGGATCGAACCCGGGTCTCCGGCGCTGTAAGCCGCTGCTGTAAGGCAGCAACTCTATTGCTTGCGCCACCGTGCCGCAACAAATTGTGCCCCTTGCAAAAACTGGACCTGTGACTCCATGTGTGAATCACCTTAGCATGAATGACATGGTCCTAACACACCAGTCACACGCCGAATAACATTGTCGGTCAAATACTCCAAATTACTCAGAAATTGCCAACTCTGCGTGCATCCTACAAACTTTGTTAGCCAATCAAAAATAAAGCTAGCAGCACATCGCACTGAGATTGTCAACAGTATACCAATTAAACGATCGGTAATATGACATTGATATCTTATGTGGAGATCTGCCAGCTTCAATTTTCAAAGCTTAGGATATTTAAAATCTCATTACTGGTTCCATCAGTAATTGCCATCGTTTTGATCTATTCACATCAGAGCTACATGCTACCATTTCTGCCTCATTGATCTTTTCATACCTTGCAATGGCATGAAGCCAATTATAGCTTTGGACACAGTGATTGCCTGGAGACAGTCCACACACTCAATGAGTTACAGTATTGCCCTCCCTAACACTTTTTGAGATGTCCATGACAGTCTTTTATTTTTGCAGTTGTTCTATAGCTTTCGAATTCCTGCAGTATGCAAAGTACTTCCCTGACCACTGCAAGGGCCAGGAAGCGAGCGGGCAAGATCATCTCTGACCCCTCTCACCCTGACCACAAACTCTTTGAAGCACTTCCCTCTGGAAGGCGACTGCGGACTGTCAAAGTAGCCACAGCCAGACATAAAAACATCACTTTTCCACGAGCAGTAGCTCTGCTCAACAACCATACGTCGGTAGCCTCCTTTTGCTCTGGTATTTTATTTCATTCTTCACATGTAAATTATAATGTTTTATTCTCAATTGTTTAGTGTATGTCATGTTGTTATTTGCGAGCAAAGCACCAAGGCAAATTCCTTGTATGTATACATACTTGGCTAATAAAATTTATTCAATTCAGTGACTGTTGCAAGAACAAATGATGCAAGCAGGGGACGTGAGGAGATACAGATGCTGGACCTTCCAACCCACCAGGCTTTGTATCCAAGATGCAATCCTCCGACATTTCTGTCACTTTCAACGCGATCCCACCACCAATCACGTCTTCCCATCTCCACCCCTTTCCACCTTGTGCAGAGACCACTCCCTCAGCAACTCCTTGTTTCACTCATACTCTCCCACCCAAACACCTCCCTCCCCAGTTACTTTCCCCTTCAACCGCAGGAGATGGAATACCTCTTAGCGCACCTCCTCCCTCGCAGTTGAACAGGGCCCTAGTGAGACCGCACCTGGAATACTGTGTGCAGTTTTGGTCTCCAAATTTGAGGAAGGATATTCTTGCTATTGAGGGCATGCAGCGTAGGTTTACTAGGTTCATTCCCGGAATGGAGGGACTGTCATATGTTGAAAGACTGGAGCGACTAGGCTTGTATACACTGGAATTTAGAAGGATGAGAGGGGATCTTATCGAAACGTATAAGATTATTAAGGGATTGGACACGTTAGAGGCAGGAAACATGTTCCCAATGTTGGGGGTCCAGAACAAGGGGCCACAGTTTAAGAATAAGGGGTAGGCCATTTAAAACTGAGACGAGGAAAAACATTTTCAGTCAGAGAGTTGTGAATCTGTGGAATTCTCTGCCTCGGAAGGCAGTGGAGGCCAATTCTCTGAATGCATTCAATAGAGAGCTAGATAGAGCTCTTAAGGATAGCGGAGTCAGGGGGTATGGGGAGAAGGCAGGAACGGGGTACTGATTGAGAATGATCAGCCATGATCACATTGAATGGCGGTGCTGGCTCGAAGGGCCGAATGGCCTCCTCCTGCGCCTATTGTCTATTGGGACCCCAGCAGTCCTTTCAGGTGAGACAGAAGTTCATGTGCACCTCCTCTAACCTCGTCTACTGCATCCGGTGTGCCCACTGTGGCCACCTGTTCATCGGCGAGACCAAGCATAGACTCCATGACCGTTTCACTGAACACTTGCGCTCAGTCCACCAAGACCTACTGCATCTCTCTGCTGCTAACCATTTCAACTCCACTTACCATTCCCATTCTGTCTATTATATCCTGAGCCTCCTCCATTGCCAGAGTGAGGACACACACAAACTGGAGGAACAGCACCTCATATTCCAGTTGGGTAGCTTACAACCCAATGGCATGAATATTGAATTCTCCAATTTTAGGTAACCTCTAACAACCTCTCCCCCCCCCCCCCCCCCCCCCCCCCACCCCGATCCATTGAGTTACTCCAGCACTTTGTGTCCCTTTGCAGATGCTGGAATCTGAGCAAAGCGCAAAGCACTGGAGAAACTCAGAGGGGCAGGCAGTATATATGGAAGGAATGACAGGTACCATTTCGGGTCAGATTGATTGTGGCAGTGGGGGAAGAAAGCTGGAAATGAAATTGGGGGCAGGAGATAGCCTGGCAAGTGATAAATGGTCACAGATAAGGGGTTTTTAAATTAGCAGATGGGTGGACAAAGACTGGAAATGAAAAAGTGCAAATGGATGTCAGACTGAAGAGGACAATAGACAATAGGTGCAGGAGGAGGCCATTCGGCCCTTCGAGCCAGCACCGCCATTCAATGAGATCATGGCTGATCATTCCCAATCAGTACCCCGTTCCTGCCTTCTCCCCATACCCCCTGACTCCGCTATCCTTAAGAGCTCCATCTAGCTCTCTCTTGAATGTATTCAGAGAATTGGCCTCCACTGCCCTCTGAGGCAGAGAATTCCACAGATTCACAACTCTCTGACTGGCCTGGTACTTTATGTTAGTCCTGGTACTTTATGTTAGGCCTGGTACTTTATGTTAGGCCTGGTACTTTATGTTAGGCCTGGTACTTTATGTTAGGCCTGGTACTTTATGTTAGGCCTGGTACATTATGGTAGGCCTGGTACTTTATGTTAGGCCTGGTACTTTATGGTAGGCCTGGTACTTTATGTTAGGCCTGGTACTTTATGTTAGGCCTGGTACTTTGTGGTAGGCCTGGTACATTATGGTAGGCCTGGTACTTTATGGTAGGCCGGCAGATGTGGCCTGCACGTGTATGGTACAGTCCCTGGGACTAAGCTCTTTAAACTGCTCCCACCCAGAACCATGCATGAAACATTTAATCGCAAATATGGGACGTTGTTCTTACCCTTTTTTGCCATCTTTTTTGCAAGGTTCCACATGGGAGATTAATGCATCGGAAAAGGTGAAATCCAATTCCCGGCAATGATTATTTCTGACTGAAGGTCATTGCCCCCAAAGTATTGTCTCTTGTTTCTTTCACTGCAGATGGCATCAGCATTCTCTGTTTTCAGTTCAGGTCCCCCAACTCCATCAGTATTTTACGTTTGCACACTCCCCTTTGTTGTTTACACAGTCTGAATGTACAATCCACTGATGTAACCCGGCATGCAAATGATTCTCTTTTACATCTGCCAGGTCTTCTGTGAAGTTAAAATGTCAGGGACCATTGAAAAAAAAAATGCAAGTATTTCAAGCAAAAGCTGCAGTGCCTTTGATGAATCACAAGATTAGAATGTGTAAGGCCAAAATGTGTGGTCAATGTAACAGCGAGGTTAATGGCACTCACGGTTATTTATGCATCAATTGTACAGCAATTTGGCAAGGCCAATTACAGTCTTCAATACAAAAGCTCTAATCCTTGCAGCTTTTGATCTGCTGAACCTGTGCTATCTTTGCAGAAACAGCATTGTCACAGAAATATATTGTCACCAAGAGGCACAAGGTTCCTGGACTCGTGCAGAAAACATGAATGTAATTTGCTGTAGAAAGCTAGGATTTGTCCATTCAGAATGCATCCTTTTTAACCCTTGTAATAAAAGTCATTTACTGTGAAACAATGGCCCCAACACAGAAACTTCACGTTTATTAATGTTGAGTTTCATTCCTTTACCTCCCCCCTCAACTCCACCCAAGGAACCAAACAGTCTTTCCAGGTGAGACAGAGGTTCACCTCCACCTCCTCCAACCTCATCTATTGCATCTGCTGCTCCAGATGTCAATTTATTTACATCGGCGAAACCAAATGCAGGCTCGGCGATCGCTTCGCTCAACACCTGCGCTCAGTCCGCTTTAACCAATCTGATCTCCCGGTGGCTGAGCACTTCAATTCCCTCTCCCACTCCCAGTCTGACCTTTCTGTCATGGGCCTCCTCCAGTGCCATAGTGAGTCCCACCGGAAATTGGAGGAACAGCACCTCATATTTCGCCTGGGCAGCTTGCAGCCCAGTGGTATGAACATTGACTTCTCCAACTTTAGGTAGTTCCTCTGTCCCTCTCTTCCCCTCCCCTTCCCAGATCTCCTACTGTCTTTCTGTCTCCACCTATATCCTTCCTTTATCCCGCCCCCCTGACATCAGTCTGAAGAAGGGTCTCGACCCGAAACGTCGCCCGTTCCTTCTCCCCTGAGATGCTGCCTGACCTGCTGAGTTACTCCAGCATTTTGTGAATAAATACATTCGATTTGTACCAGCATCTGCAGTTATCTTACACCTTCAGTTAATAATCACTGTCCGAGATTCTGATTTTCTTTCCCAATTAATTTAATCTTTCTTATCCTCTCTATATTTTCTGTACCTGATTGAACGTTGACTAAAAGCATACTACTTTGGGTAGATCGGGCATATGTACACAATCTATTGCCCAGAGTAGGTGAATGGAGGACCAGAGGACATAGGTTTGAGGAGAAGGGGGAAAGATTTAATAGGAATCTGAGGTGTAACCTTTTCACAGAAAGGGTGGTGGGTGTATGGAACAAGCTGTCAGAGGAGGTGGTTGAGGCTGGGACTATCCCAACATTTAAGAAACAGTTAGACAGGTACATGGATAGGACAGGTTTGGATGGATATGTACCAAATGCGGGCAGGTGGGACTAGTGTAGCTGGGGCATGTTGGCCGGTGTGGGCAAGTTGGGCCGAAGGGCCTGTTTCCACACTGTATCACTCTATGACTAAATGCTTTATTGGCACTTCCAAGTTCCAATACTGTACTATACAGTAACAACTCTCTGATCTGGCTTATAATAGAGGAGACATCTGTTTGCTTTCCACGTTCACAAGTTTGCCAGGTGCCCGGTAGAAGCTTAGGTGTCACTTACCATCTCCCAGTTACAGCAGATTTGTGCACAAGCTCATGAACATTAAATGTCCGAATCAGACTTGAATGAATTGCAGGTGTGCATATATTTCACGAGCAGAGCGAAATCTGTCTCAAGTAAGATAAGTTATCCTCGAAGGTATGTTGAAGACATTAGAAATAGGATTAGGAGAATGTCACATAGGTCCTTGAGACTACTTCAGTCCTTCATAAGTCATGGATGGTTCCGTATCTCTAATTCACTTCCCTACCTGATCCCCATTTCCCTTGTGTAGGAAGGAACTGCAGATGCTGGTTTAAACCGAAGATAGACACAAAATGCTGGAGTTACTCAGTAGGACAGGCAGCATCTCTGGAGAGAAGAGATGGGTGACTTTTTGTGTCGAGAAGAAGGGTCTCGACGTGAAACACCACCCATTCCTTCTCTCCGGAGATGCTGCCTGTCCCGCTGAGGTACTCCAGCTTTTTGCGTCTATCCCCATTTCCCTTGGTTCCCAGGTGCCTTAAACATACCGATCTCAGCCTAGAATTTAGTGTTATAGAGATACAGCACAGAAACAGGCCTTTTAGTCCACCGAGTCTGTGCCCACAGTCAACCACCCATTTATACTAATTCTAGAGCTTAGAGCACTGCAGCATAGAAACATGCCTTTTGGCCCACCATGTCTGGCTGTGTTCCAAATCCCTCCATTCCTCGCGCATTTATGTGCCTATCTAAAAACCTCTCAAATGTTACTATCGTATGTGCTTCCACCACTACCCCTGACAGCACATTCTAGGCACCTACAATTCTCTCTGTAAAACACTTGCCCTACGCATCTCTAACCTTTGTACCTCAAAGCTATGCCCTCTCGTATTTGACATCTCCGCTCGAGGAAAAAAGATTTCTGACTCTCTGCCCTATCTATTCTTCTCGTAATTTTATAAACTTCTGTCAGCTTCTGGTGCTCCTGAGAAAGCAATCCAAACTCTCCTTATAGCTAATACCCTCTAATCCAGGCAGCATCCAATTAAACCTTTTCTGTACCCTCTCCAGAACCTGTACATTACTCCTGCAATGGGCTGACTAAATGTGGTTAAACAAAGTTTCATAAAGCTGCAACAGGACCTTTTGACTCTTATACTCAATGCCTCGACCGATAATGGCAAGCATACGTTGATCCCATTTTTCCTTCTCCCAGCTCATCATTTCCCCCTGGATTCCACCATCCACCAACTTGCTAAGGAGAATTTACAATAGCTCATTGTAAATTCGGCACGGTGGCACAGCGGTAGAGTTGCTGCCTTACAGCGAATGCAGCGCCGGAGACTCAGGTTCGATCCTGACTACGGGTGCTGTATTGTATGGAGTTTGTACGTTCTCCCCGTGACCTGCGTGGGTTTTCTCCGAGATCTTCGGTTTCCTCCCACACTCCAAAGACGTACAGGTTTGTAGGTTAATTGGCTGGGCAAATGTAAAAATTGTGGGATAGTGTTAATGTGCGGGGATCGCTGTGCGGCGCGGACCCGGTGGGCCGAAGGGCCTGTTTCTGCGCTGTATCTCTAAATCTAAAAAATCGAAATCTAAAATCTAATGAATCCACCTTCATGCACGTCTTGGGGATGAGGGAGCAAACTAGAAGGAAGCCTAAATAGTCACATGGAGAATGTTCAAACTCCACCCAAACAGCTCCCGAGGTGAGGATTCAACCCGGGTGGGACTCTGCATCTGTGAGACAATGCCTCTACTGGAGGCTGCAGTGTGCCCGGTATATTCAATGACTGAACATCTGCTGTGTTGGAGAGATAGATGTTGGGAGATTTGTCACCCAGCTGATTAAAGAATTCAGCCTAAACCGGATGAAACACAAGAGACTGCAATTATAATAATAATAATAATAATACATTACATTTATATAGCGCTTTTCATATACTCAAAGACGCTTTACAGGGATTTAGAGAACATAGGGAAGTGAATAAATAGATAAATAAGTAAACGAACAGAGAAAGGAGACAGAAGGTGGGGTGACCTTCAGTGGTTGAAGGCAGTACTGAATAGGTGAGACTTCAGTGATGTTTTGAATGTGGTGAGTGTGGAGGAGTCTCTGACGGTTTGAGGTAGTGAGTTCCATAGGGTGGGAGCAGCGATGGAGAAAGCCCTGTCCCCCCAGGATCTGAGTTTGGTCCGGATGTGGGGGGATAGGAGATTGGCAGTAGCAGAGCGGAGGGTGCAGGTGGGAGTGTGCCTGTGGAGGAGGTCGGTCAGGTAGGATGGGGCCAGGTTATGGAGGGCTTTGTAGGTCATGAGGAGGATTTTGTACTGGATTCTTTGGGGGATGGGGAGCCAGTGGAGTTTGTAAAGGACGGGGGTGATATGGTCACGGATCGGGGTGTGGGTGAGCAGACGGGCAGCGGAGTTTTGAATGTATTGAAGTTTACTGATGATTTTTGAGGGTGCACCATAGAGGAGGCTGTTGCAGTAGTCCAGACGGGAGGTGATGAAGGCGTGGATGAGGGTTTCTGCAGCTGTGGAGGAGAGGCATGGACGGAGACGGGCAATGTTTTTGAGGTGGAAGAAGGCTGTCTTTGTGATGTGTTTGATGTGTTTGTCGAAGGAGAGGGTTTGATCAAAGATGATACCAAGATTCCGGATGTGAGGGGAGGTGGATACTGGGAGACCATCAATATTGAGGATGAAGTTTTGGGTGGATTTGGTGAGCGTTTGCTCCACTCCATGATGTGAGTCATGCAAAATATCCAAAGAAGTCAGATCCGTCCATCTAATCCTAATTAGACATGCACTATCAACGTCCCCTAATCATGAAATTATCAGGCAAAGGCAAACAATAGATAAAATCTCAGGCGAGTTAAGGACAAGAAACCTCTCAGGAGTATCTCTCTGTCCCAAAAGTCACAATCAATTAAGACTGTGGTAACTAATACCGATAAATCTTCCGGTTACATGGATTATCTCCACATCTGCAATTTAAACACCTTATTTACCACCTGAGCATTTTGATAATCTACTCGAACAATTTAATTGCTCCTGTAGAAAGCATGCGTCCACTATCCAATCTAAAGGCATTATTTCATAGTGGAGGTTTCATATCGAAGATCCTGGACCTCCTGTTACAAGACTGCCCAATAATTTTAATTTATTTAAAACAGAATGCTGAGGAGAACTTGAGGAGTACCTTCAGCAACAGACTGGTTCCACCAACCTGATCTCCCGGTGGCCGAGCACTTCAACTCCCCCTCCCATTCCCAGTCTGACCTTTCTGTCATGGGCCTCCTCCAGTGCCATAGTGAAGCCCACCGGAAATTGGAGGAACAGCACCTCATATTTCGCCTGGGCAGTTTGCAGCCCAGTGGTATGAACGTCGACTTCTCCAACTTTAGATAGTTCCTCTGTCCCTCTCTTCCCCTCCTCCTTCCCAGATCTCCCTCTATCTTCCTGTCTCCACCTATATCCTTCCTTTGTCCCGCCCCCCTGACATCAGTCTGAAGAAGGGTCTCGACCCGAAACGTCACCCATTCCTTCTCTCTCTCTCTCGAGATGCTGCCTGACCTGCTGAGTTACTCCAGCATTTTGTGAATAAATGGTCCACCAAGAGGCAGGACAGGAGATCCTTCTTCCCTGTGGCTATCAAACTTTACAACTCCTCCCCCTGCTGTCTGGGGTAGACTTAGACTGACTCCCCCCCCCTCCCCCCCTCCCCCCCACAATCTTTGCACATCCCCCAAGCCTTTCCACTTGTCACTTTAACTTCATGTTTCATATTTTGTGTTTTGTGTATTTTGTGTTTTTATGACTGTTGGCAGATCAATTTATTAGCTCCTGAGATAAATGAAGTTCTATCGTATCATATCGTATCATAACTCAGCAATCACGTAGCATTGTGACTATGGACTTGCTGAAATCGTCTTGCGTTTGGTTTCTGTTCGAGATTCCAGCACCTGCAGTCTCTTTTGTCTTCAAATTATTTTAAAGAACTAATTATACCACTGCAAATTATAAACCTTCGCCATAGAAAGAGCCCCTAATTCTCTGCATGCTTCAAGCCCAAGCAATAGGAATGACACTATCTCCCTTGCTTGGAATATTCCCAAGCCCTTTGACTCTGAGAGGAGCAAAAGGTATCTCAGCGTTCCACATGTCAACATGTGAAAGCCCTAGAAAAGTTAACAATCACATTTTTGCAATTTATTTATTTATTCGTGTCATCACACAGCTGTTTGCCAACAGCGAGCAAACTTTAGTGCCATGTGGTTGGCCTCTGCAAGATCCTTTACAGTGCGTGTGTCATGCAGCATGTCACAGCTCAGGAGATGTTCCACAGTCTTGAGGCCCCGTCCCCACTCGCAGTCTGCCGCATCTTCAGTACATCCCCACTTCAGCATGTTCGATTTGCTCCTCCCCATGCCTGTCCCCAGTCTGTTGAGACTGCGCCAGGTTATCCACGGTTGGCCGGAACCTGGTGGGAGTTTCTCAGAGGGATCGATTGCCATGTGAATGTCTTCCGGAGATTTCTCTAGTCTCTCTTCCCAGAGTTTGACCCTTCTGGACGATGCACTGCGGTCCAGGGGATGGACAGAAGAGAGGAAACTTCTGCATGATTTCAAAAACGCTGAGGTAGCAAAGGGTGGTCATGTAGGGGGTGTCTTTCATCCTCTGATTGTCTGAGGCGTTCTTTTTGACTGGCTACAGCTCTTCTGATTCCAGGAGGTGCAATGCCAGAGAGTAGGTCGATGTTGTCAGTCTTGGTAGGTTTCATGCATCCACTGATGCAGTGACAGCTTGTGTTTAGCACAGGATCAATCTTCCTTGCATGAGCTGAGCGCTCCCACACTGAGCAGGCAGACTCGGCAGTGGAGAAACAGAGAGCCAGAGCTGTTGATCGAATGGTTTTAGAATTTGCTCCCCATTTTGAGGTACTCAGCTTGCTGAGAAGATCATTTGAGGAACTGACGTTTCCTTTAAGCTTGGTGATATGTGCTTTGTAGGTCAGAGATCGATCAAGAGTCACACAGGGATAGACTGGACTGTCACAGTGCTCCAATCTGACTCTCAACGAATTCCTCTATCTTGATGCCTTTAGTTTAGTTTGGAGATACAACGTGGAAACATGCCCTTCGGCCCACCGAGTCCGCACCGACCAGTGATCCCAGCACATTCTACCCTGCACAGACTACGGACAATTTTATTTTACATTTACGCCAAGCCAATTAACCTACAAACCTGTGTGTCTTTGGAGTGTGGGAGGAAACCAAAGATCTCGGAGAAAACCCACGCAAGTCACGGGGAGAACGTACAAACTCCGGACAGACAAGCACCCGTAGTCAGGATCGAACCCGGGTCTCTTGCGCTGTAAGGCAGCAACTCTACCGCTGCGCCACCTAACTAACTCAATACTGTAATTTCTAGACCATTTCACGTAGAAGAGTTTTTAGGACTTAGCTTTTATTTATTTCTTTTCAAACGCCTGTTAATACTTATGAATTTATGTATTCTTATGTCCTTTGAGACTCACTCCCACCTTTTAACTACTGAATATTAGCTCCATTTTGCCACTGTGAAATGGCAATATGTTCCTCTACACTACATGTGCACTTAGCAGACATATCCTTAATGGCCTATTTTACACATCTATAGAGAATAAAATGACATTTAAAGCCTCCACCTCCTGCAATGATGCTTGGCTAATGCTGACATACATTTAATCCGGCTGATTGATGAATCACAAAGCAAAGGTGAATCATTTGGCTGAATTCAATTCCAATCATTGCTAAGAATAAACATGTGGACATTTTGGAAGGAGAATGTTGATAATCCTCTTTAGAAAATAAATAAATAGAAGCTAATCTTCTGCCACTGTGTCATGGCACTGGAAGGTGGTATTTATAACTGTTGAAATGAATCGGGACTACATTTCAGGACAACGAGATGAGCCTCAGTTCAATGTTGGCACAGATAATATGAAAAATACCAAACACATTAACAAATGCTGACCTTTGTTAATAGAATTGACACAATGTGGTGAAAATGAGTCGAAACATGAAGGGTGACATAGAAAATAGGTGTAGGAGTAGGCCATTCGGCCCTTCGAGCCAGCACCGCCATTCAATATGATCATGGCTGATCATCCAAAATCAGTACCCCGTTCCTGCTTTCCCCCCATATCCCTTGATTCCATTAGCCCTAAGAGCTATATCTAACTCTCTTTTGAATTTAACCAGTGAATTGGCCTCCACTGCCTTCTGTGGCAGAGAATTCCACAGATTCACAACTCTCTGCGTGAAAAAAGTATTTCCAATAAGCCATCTAGAGAATCTAAATGTAAATAAATCTTTACCTGTTTGAAGAAGAGTTTCGACCTGAACTATCACCCGTTCCTTCTCTCCAGAGATGCTGCCTGTCCCGCTGAGTTACTCCAGCATTCGGTGTCTATCGTCAATCTTTACCTGCAGTTTGTTCACGTGCACTTTAAGGACCTATCTCAGTTCTTAACTTGCAGGTTGAGTTTTGGATTTGTATATGGCCCTTCGAGAACTACAGTTAAATACATAGCAACAGGCTGCTGATATTTGCTTGGCAACAGGAGATCGTACTGGGGCAGCAGAGTGCCATGGCTGCTGCCTCACAGCACCAGAGACCTGGGTTCAATCCTGACCTCAGGTGCTGTCTGTGTGGAATTTGAAGGATCCCCCTGTGACTGTGTTGATTATCTTTGGGGGCTCTGGTTTCTTCCCACATCTCAAAGACATGCGGGTTTGTAGGTTAATTGGCAGCCATACAATAGCTGCTAATGTGCCAGGAGTGGATGAGAAAGCGTTTCGTTTTGTTTAGAGATACAGCATGAAAACAGACCATTCGGCCCACCAAATCCATACCTACCATCCATCACCTGTTCACACTAGTATTATGCTATCCCACTTCGGCATCCACTCCCGACAGACCAGGGGCAATTTACGGAGGCCAATTAACCTACAACCCGACACATCTTTGGGATATGGGAGGAAACCCGAGCACCTGAATGAAACCCATGTGGTTGCAGGGAGAATGTGCAAACTCCATCTAGGCAGCTCCCAAGATCAGGATTAAAACCGGGTCTCCCGCACTGTGTGGGATAACATGGAACCAGTGTAAATGGAGATCGATGGTTAGCCAGGACTGGGTGGACAAAGGCCCTACTTCCATGCTGCATCCCTAAACTAAACTAATAAAACATATACAGGAATGGTACATCCACAGTATAATATATATATATATGTATGTAAAAATACACTCATGCTTTTTGACCACCAGATGTTACGGTACAAATTTCAGACCCAGAGTAGACTTATCGAACATAGAACTGTAGAGAATAGGAGCAGGCCCTTCAGCCCACAATGTCTGTGCCGAACATAATGCCATGACCAACTTTTATCTACCATCACATAATCCGTGGACCTGCATTCTGTGGATATCCGTATCCCTATCTACACACCTCTTAATGCCACAGTTACATCTGCCCACACCACTACCCACGGCAGTGTGTTTCAGATGCCCACCATCCTCCGAGTGAAAAGTTTGCCCTGCTCATCTCCTTGAAACTTTGCTCCTCTCAACGTAAGGCTGTGCCTTCTTGCCTTTGCCACTTTTTTCCGAGAAAAAAAGGTTCTGACTGTCTACCCTATCTCTGCCTCTCATAATTTTAGATATTTCCATCAGGTCTTCCCACAACCTCCGGTGTCCAGAGAAAACAGTCCTAGTTTGTCCAACCTCTCCTTGTACAACCCACTAGCCCAGTCATCATTCTGGTAAACCTCTTCTGCATCCATTACATAAACACATTCTGCACCCTTAAGCTTTTACCTCCTTCCTGTTTGGGGTCGACCAGAACTGTCCACAATACTGTGAATAACGGACTGGTTTCAATTTCCCAAAGGTGTCAAGAAACTATTTTCCACATTTTATTCCCCTCAAATGACCGTACCTTTACATTTGGAAACACAAGAAACTGAGATGCTGGAATCTTGAGCAAAACACAAAGGAGTATCGGAGAAACTCAGCGGGTTTGGCAGCATCTGTAGAGTGAATGTTTCAGATAGGGATCCTTCTTCAGACTGATCGTTGCCAACTTATTTACTTCTCCCTGAAGACAACATGGTTTTTTGGTGAGTTGGTTTAAATTCTTTTGTGGGGACAGTTTGTGTGGGCAAGTAAACCTTTGACGAGTAAGTCTTTGTTTTTCGATGGAGATACAAAATACCACAGATGGTAAAAACTGGAGCAAAAAGCAAACTACTGGAAGAATTCAACAAGACATTGAAACATAGAAACATAGAAAATAGGTGCAGGAGGAGGCCATTCGGCCCTTCGAGCCTGCACCGCCATTCAATATGATCATGGCTGATCATCCAGCTCAGTAACCTGTACCTGCCTTCTCTCCATACCTCCTGATCCCTTTAGCAAAAAGGGCCACATCTAACTCCCTCTTAAATATAGCCAATGAACTGGCCTCAACTACCTTCTGTGGCAGAGAATTCCACAGACTCACCACTCTCTGTGTGAAGAAATGTTTTCTCATCTCGGTCCTAAAAGACTTCCCCCTTATCCTTAAGCTGTGACCCCTGGTTCTGGACTCCCCCAACATCGGGAACAATCTTCCCGCATCTAGCCTCTCCAATCCCTTAAGAATTTTATATGTTTCTATAAGATCCCCCCTCAGTCTTCTAAATTCCAGCGAGTACAAGCCCAGTCTATCTAGTCTTTCCTCATATGTAAGTCCCGCCATCCCAGGGATCAATCTGGTGAACCTTCTCTGTACTCCCTCTAAGGCAAGAACGTCTTTCCTCAGGTTAGGAGACCAAAACTGCACACAATACTCCAGGTGCGGTCTCACCAAGGCCCTGTACAACTGCAGCAGAACCTCCCTGCTCCTAAACTCAAATCCTCTTGCTATGAATGCCAACAGGTATGTAGGTTAATTGGCTGGGTAAATGTAAAAATTGTCCCTAGTGGGTGTAGGATAGTGTTAATGTGCGGGGATCGCTGGGCGGCACGGACTTGGTAGGCCGAAAAGGCCTGTTTCCGGCTGTATATATATGATATGATATATGATATGATAACATACCATTCGCTTTCTTCTCTGCCTGCTGCACCTGCATGCTTGCTTTCAATGACTGGTGCACCATGACACCCAGGTCACGTTGCATCTCCCCTTTTCCCAATCGGTCACCATTCAGGTAATACTCTGCTTTCCTGTTCTTGCCGCCAAAGTGGATAACCTCACATTTATCCACATTATATTGCATCTGCCATGCATTTGCCCACTCGCCTAATCTATCCAAGTCACTCTGCAGCCTCCTAGCATCCTCCTCGCAGCTAACACTGCCACCCAGCTTCGTGTCATCCGCAAACTTAGAGATGTTGCATTCAATTCCCTCGTCCAAATCATTAATATACACTGTAAATAACTGGGGTCCCAGCACTGAGCCTTGTGGTACCCCACTAGTCACTGCCTGCCATTCTGAAAAGGACCCGTTTATTCCTACTCTTTGCTTCCTGTCCGCCAACCAATTTTCTATCCACCTCAACACTGAACCCTCAATACCGTGTGCTTTAAGTTTATACACCAATCTCCTATGTGGGACCTTGTCGAAGGCCTTCTGAAAGTCCAGATATAACACATCGACTGGTTCTCCCTTATCCACTCTACTAGTTACATCCTCGAAAAATTCTATAAGATTCATGAGTCAAGAGAGTTTAATTGTTGTATGAACGGGGAACAGTACAGGGAAATTATCACGTGCTGCAGTTTAACAAGCCCATTAATGCAATAATGCACAAATAATGATCAATAATTTAATAGCAGTAATAGTAGGCAAGCATAATAATGTTCAACAAAACTCCATTGTACAACCAAAAACACACAGTCCAAAGAAGACTGTAGTTGTTGAGGTAGTGGCTAGTGTTGAGCAATGACCATGATGGTTCCCAGGAAGCAGCTGTTCTTGAACCAGGCTGACGGTTTTTGACAGAGTCATAGAGTCATAGAGTGATACAGTGTGGAAACAAGCCCTTCAGCCCAACTTGCTCACACCGGCCAACATGTCCCAGCTGCACCAGTCCCACCTGCCAGCACTTGGTCCGTATCCCTCCAAACCTGTCCTATCCATGTACCTGTCTAACTGTTTCTTAAATGATGGGATAGTCTCAGCCTCAACTACCTCCGCAGGCAGCTTGTTCCATACACCCACCACCCTCTGTGTGAAAAAGTTACCCCTCAGATTCCTATTAAATCTTTTTCCATTCACATTGAACCTATGTCTTTTGGTCCTCGATTCCCCTACTCTGGGCAAAAGATTCTGTGCATCTACCCGATCTATTCCTCTCATGATTTTATGCACCTCTATAAGATCACCTCTCATCCTCCTGCACTCTAAGGAATGGAGACCAGTCTACTCAACCTCTCCCTATAGCTCAGACCCTCTAGTCCTGGCAACATCCTCGTAAATCTTTTCCGTACCCTTTCAAGCTTGACAATATCTTTCCTATAACATGGTGTTCAGAACTGCACACGATGCACCAAATGCGGTCTCACCAACGTCTTATACAACTGCAACATGACCTCCCAAATTCTATACTCAATACCCTGACTGATGACCATTACCTTCATTGCCTTCTTCATGGTGATTGCACCAAAATGAGAGTGTGGCCAGGGTGGTGTGGGTCTTTGATGATACTGGCATGCCTTTCTGAAGCACTGCCTTCCATAGATTCCTTTGATGGTGAGGAGGTCATCATCTGTGATGGACTGTGCAATGTCCAACACCCTCTGGAGCTTCCATCATTCCTTAAGCATCCAAGTTACCGAACCAACTGATGATGCATTCGGTCAGCATGTTCTCCACTGTACACCTGGAAACGTTCGACAGAATAGTGGGTGACCTTCCGAATCTCCTCAATCGTTGAAGGAAATGGAGGCATCGATGAACTTTCTCTGTGATTTCATCAATGTGCTGGGCTCAGGACAGGTCATCAGAAAGAAGCACACCCTGGAACCTGAAGCTGTTGCCTCTTCAGTCCTGTCCCATTGATGAAGATGGGTTGATGAATCCCTGGCTTTCTCTTCCTGAAATCCACAATCAGTTCTTTGGTGTGGCCAACATTGACAGGAAGAAAGTTGTTCTGGCACCATTCAATCAGATTATCAATTACGCTGCTGTACGCTGACTCACCATTACCCATTATTCATACAACAACGGTGATGTCGTCGGTGAATTTCAGGAAGGCATTGGACATGTGTTTGGCTACACTCATGGATATCGCGAGTGTAGACAAGGGGACCGAGCAAACAACTTAGAGATGCTCCTAAAGTGAAAATATAATAAGCAGACACAAGCGCTGGAGGAACTTAATGAGTCAGGCAGCATCTGTGGAGGGAATTTATAGACAAAATGCTATAAGATGCTGGAGCCAAAGAGAAAGTGCTGGAGCAACTCAGTGGGTCAAGCAGCATCTGTGGAAGTAATGGACAGGCGATGTTTCAGGTTGGGACCCTTCATCAGTCTGAAGAAAGGTCCCGACCCAAAGTGTCACCTGCCCATTCCCTCCACTTGATCTTATAGAAACTTACAACATTCTTAAGGGGTTGGACAGGCTAGATGCAGGAAGATTGTTCCCGATGTTGGGGAAGTCCAGAACAGGGGGTCACAGTTTAAGGATAAGGGGGAAGTCTTTTAGGACCGAGATGAGAAAGTTTTTTTCATACAGTGGTGAATCTGTGGAATTCTCTGCCACAGAGGGTAGTTGAGGCCAGTTCATTGGCTATATTTAAGAGGGAGTTAGATGTGGCCCTTGTGGCTAAAGGGATCAGGGGGTATGGAGAGAAGGCAGGTACAGGATACTGAGTTGGATGATCAGCCATGATCATATTGAATGGCGGTGCAGGCTCGAAGGGCCGAATGGCCTACTCCTGCATCTATTTTCTATGTTTCTATGTTTCCACAGATTCTGCCTGACCCACTGAGTTCCCCCCGCACTTTGAGTTTTGCTCCAGTTTGCAGCATTTGTGGTTCCATGTGTCTCCGATGAGATGCTTGAATTGCTTCAAGTTGCCTTATGCTTATTAGTCACCTGAAAGGAAGCTGTGACGGTGTATAGTTCAGATCCAGGCATCAAAGAACTAAAATTGCAAAATTACAGTATGTGTAAAAATTGTGACAATTTCTCAGCAGGTCCAAAACACTGGCTCCTGCAGAATTTGGTTGTTAACTGTCGAGGGTTGATTCAGGGTCAATATTGAGCTAATCAAATGGAATTCATTACATCTATGAAATTGTTAATGTCAATGACAGCTAAATTTTTTAAATATGTAACCATACAAAGAGAAGGCTTTTTACTAGGTAGGATTTTCCACCATAAGCAAAATGGTGCTTGTAAGCAATATTCTGAATCTGGAATGACACAAAGGCTAACTAATCTATAACTGCTGAATGATACAACATGCCTAGACCTTCTCTACTCATCTACTGTATCCGCTGTTCCAGGTGTGGACTCCTGTATATCGGCGAGACCAAGCGCAGGCTCGGTGATCATTTCGCGGAATACCTCCACTCGGTCCGCCTAAACCTACCTGATCTCCCGGTTGCTCAACACCTTAACTCCCCCTCCCATACCCACACTGACCTCTCTGTCCTGGGCCTCCTCCATTGTCAGAGTGAGGCCCAGCGTGAATTGGAGGAACAGCACCTCATATTTCGCTTGGGTAGCTTACACCCCAGCGGTATGAACATTGACTTCTCTAACTTCAAGTAGCCCTTGCTTTCCCTCTCTCTCCATTCCCTCCCCTTCCCAGATCTCCCACCAGTCTTACTGTCTCCGAATACATTCTATCTCTGTACCATCCACTCCCCTGACATCAGTCTGAAGAAGGGTCTCGACACCAAAACGCCACCCATTCCTTCTCTCCAGAGATGCTGCCTGCCCCGCTGAGTTACTCCAGCATTTTAATAATAATAATAAGCATTTATTTTATATAGCGCCTTATCGGGTGCTCAAAGCGCTTTACAAAAACAATCAACATAAAAACAAACAGACAAACTATCCTAACGGAAAAGCGGCGAATAAACAACGCCAGCGTCCTCTCACGTCAGGGTCCGGCAGTAGACAACAAAAAGCACAGGACACACAGATACAATTTTTACACAAACAGCCATCACAGTGATTGCTCTAGGCACATCCTCACTGTGATGGAAGGCAAAGTCTTATCTCCTCCTCATTCTTCTCCCGTGGTGCCACGAGGTGATCGAGGCTCCCAACTTTTTGAAGCCCCCACCAGGCGATGGAAAGTCCCAGGGCCGAGCCGAGCAGGCCGATGAAAGTCCTGAGCCCCCACTGGGCGATGGAAAGTCCCAGGGCCGAGCCGAGCAGGCCGATGAAAGTCCTGAGCCCCCACTGGGCGAAGGAAAGTGCTGCGGCCGAGCCATGCAGGGCGATGAGGGGCCTGCGAGCGGGTCGATCGTACCTCGCGCTTCGGGGCGGTCGAAGCTGCTACGGCTGGAGCTCCCAAAAACCGGTCGCCAGCCAGGGACCTGCGAACTTCCGATGTTGCGGTCTGCAGGGCCCACGGCCGAAGCCTCCGAGATGGTAAGTCCAGGCCCTGCGACCGGAGTCTTCAAGGTCGATCCCAGCTGGAGGCCGCCAACTCCACGATGTTAGGCCGTAGCGCGAACGGAGATACGACACGGTAAAGGTCGCATCTCCGTTGAGGAAGAGATTAGAAAAAAGGTTTCCCCCAACCCCCCCCACCACCCCCCCCCCCCCACATACACAGACTTAAAAATAGAACAAAACGTACATTAAACGATGACAATAGACAAAAAACAAAAAAAAGACAGAGAGACTGCCGGTGAGCCGCAGCAAATAGACATTTTGTGTCTATCTTAGACCTTCTCTAATGTCCATTCCAGTTGCACTGCTGAGAAAGGACATACAAGAACTTCACGGAAAGATATGGTTGTTGATTTGATTTATTTGGTTCAAAGATAAAAACTCTGTGTACCTGCTGGCTTTATCAAAGAGCTTTCCCTGTGTTTACACTCCCTGTACTTTCTCCTTTCAAGTTAAATGCGTCACAATGTTATAATATCTGGATGAAGATGAAACTATAGCTCGGAAGTCTGCTTGGTTTTATTTGCTAATGCACTACATGATTGATTGGCTTGTAAAAGTGACCATGATTTGTGGACAAGGAAAACATGTCTTCACAGCACGCTGTGTAAAGTTTGCTTGCCCCAGTGTGGCCGACTTAGAGGCCTCCTGGTGTGCTAATACGGCCCGGAGATGCAAACTGGGTTGGTATCGCTCGAGCAGTCACTGCTGGATGTGCATATGTGCGGAATAATTTTTTTTAAAAAAACTAATAATAATAATAATTAAATAAATAAACAGATAGACAGATAGATAAATAAAGTGGTATCGCATCGTGTACCACCGTATTTCCTCAGCACTTTTTAAAATTTAATTTAATTTTAATTTCTTTTAATTTAAATTTTTTTATTTTTTTTATTTTAATTTTAAATTATTATTATGTTCTATTATTTATCTATTTATCTATCTATTTATTTATCTACTTATTTATTCATCTATCTATCTATCTATCTATCTATCTATCTATCTATCTATCTATCTATCTATCTATCTATCTATCTATCTATCTATCTATCTATCTATCTATCTATCTATCTATATCTATCTACCCGTCTATTTATTGATAGATAGATAGATAGATAGATAGATAGATAGATAGATCAATAAATAAGTAGATAAATAACTAAATAATAGAACATAATAATAAAATAAAAAAATAAAAAATAAAAAATAAATTAAATTAATTAAATTAATTAAATTAAAATAAATTAAAATTAAATTAAAAATAGTGCTGAGGAAATACGGTACGACACGATACGATACCACTTTATTTATCCCAGAGGAGAACTGGTCTGCAACCAGTCAAATGATACAGTTGCAAGGCATTGAAAGTGTCACGTGCATGATAATAATAATGAAATTTAACTGACCAGTTATTGCACAGCACATACGCAATATTGCACAAACGCGAAATTAAATTATCGAGTGCAAAGCTCCAGGATGAGGGCCGTGCAAAGATGGGGAGGCGGGGGGTGGGGAGGGGTGGGGGGAGTCAATCTACCCCATGACAGAAGGGGGAGGAGTTGTACAGTTTGATAGCCACAGGGAAAAAGGATCTCTTGCAGTGTTTTTGTGCTGCACCTTGGTGGGACCAGTCTGTTGCTGAAGGTGTTCCTCAGGTTGACCAGTGTGTCATGGAGAGGGTGAGATGTATTGTCCAAGATGCTCCGCAGTTTGAGGAGCATCCTCCATTCCGAGACCACCTTCCCATGAATCCAACTCCACTCCCAGGACGGAGCCAGCTTTCCTGATGGGCTTGTTGATTCTGTTGGGATATGCTCTGACCACATATGATAAAGACATTCTCAGGCTGGATTAAAGAGGCCATTACTCGACTCACTGTCAGGGAATCTATCATTAAAAATTGCCATAGATTCGTCACTTGATGTCACTTTGTGCTATTAAAGGGCCTGTCCCACTTAGGCGATTTTTTTGGCGACTGCCGGTGACTGTCAAAGTCGTAGCAGATCGGCAAAATTTTCTTTTACCCGACGACAATGACCACGACAATGCCGAGTCAGGTCGAGATTACAGCGTCTTCGGAAACATCGCAAAAATCCCCACGCTGACAATGCTTCTCCGGCGCCCTAATTTTCGCTGAAATCACTGACAAGTCGGTAAGTACTTGAGAGTTTTGAACTATAACATCTTGCATGGGTTACTTAAAAACCAAGCTTCACTGTAACAAGGCATAAACTGGATTTGCTTCCAGTTTACTGATAGCTGTATTAACAAAAATAATTTAAAAAGTGGTTGAGAGGATTTTTGTGAAAAGTGTGTGGGCATTCTTTGAAAATGTAAGGGAGATGCATATTTGGTTTCTGGGTTGCATATCTGGATTGGGTGCCCACTTTAAATGTAATGACTGATGGCCATAAACATCGCGAAAATTCCCACGCTTACCTGACCGTCAAACTGTCGCCTCCAATCTACCTATCAAATGTCAAATAAATTGGTTAAACACAAGCATTTTATGGTATTTTGAAATGACTTTACTTATTTTAATATTATGTGCTTCTAAATGCATCTGAGAACCTAGCAAACATGGGGACAGCATGCGACAGCGCCCGCAATAAGCAACGATACCAGGCGACAAGCCAGCTGCCGGCGAGAAATTTCAAACCGGATGATTTCTCAGCGACGCGCTGAGATCCACTACGATTTTTGGAAGACTCCTCACGATCATGCCCGCGACACCCGGCGAACTGTCGGCGACAGCCTAGTTGCTGGCAGTCGCCTTAAAATCGCCTAAGTGGGACAGGCCCTTTAAGATCACCATCGCTCTGTGACATTTGCCATCACAGGGCAGGGTATGTTGACAAATACTCTCTTAAACTTCTATGGGTGTACAGTAGAGAGCATATTGACTGGTTGCTTCACGGCCTGGTTTGGTAACTCGAACGCCCAGGAATAAAGAAGCTTGTAACAAGTGGTGGACACCTCCCGGTCCATCTTGGATGCTGACCGCCCCACCATCGAAGGGATCTACAGGAGTCACTGCTTCAAAAAGGCAGCCATGATCATCTGAGACCGACACAATCCTGGCCACATTCTCATTTCACTCCTGCCATTGGGTAGAAGGTATAGGAGCCTGAAAACTGTAATGCCCAGGTTCAGGAACAGCTGCTACTCAACATCCATCAGCTATTAACCTAACTAACTAACTGGCTAACTAACTAACTAACTAACTAACTAACTAACTAACTAACTAACTAACTAACTAACTAACTAACAAACCAATGAACTAACTAACTAATAAACACTACACCTCCAATTAAGCTTTGAACTACAGAGACTTGGGACATTGATTTTGTGTCTTTGATCTATTATTGTTTGTTTACAGATACTGAACTTTTTTTGCTGTTTATTGCTATATTTACATATCTGTTGTGTTGCTGCAAGTAAGAATTTAATTGTTCCATTTGGGGACAGATGACAATAAAGCACGCTTGACTCTTGACTCTTGATATCTTTTTAATGCTATGTTTTGTTCCATCTTGCCTCTCCTGACGTCATGACCCCAATTCAACTGCTCTTCTTGAGCAAGTGATTCCACTGGGAAATGTCATGGTAATAGTTCTATCTATGGCACGTAAGTCAGCATTTACTTGTGACTTCTGTCTTATGTCCGAGCTATAGGGGGAGGTTGGGTAGGCTGGACCCTTTTCCTTGGAGTGCAGGAGGATGAGGGCTGATCTTATTGTGGTGTATAAAATCATGAGAGGAGTAAACCGGGTAGATGCACAGAGTCTCTTGCCCAGAGTGGGTGAATCGAGGACCAGGGGACATAGGTTTAAGGTGAAGGGGGAAAGATTTAATAGGAATCTGAGGGGTAACTTTTTCTCACAAAGGGTGGTGGGTTGTATGGAACAAGCTTCCAGAGGAGGTAGTTGAGGCAAGGACTATCCCAACATTTCAGAAACAGTTAGAGAGGTACATAGATAGGACAGGTTTGGAGGGCTATGGACCAAACGCGGGCAGGTGGTTGTGTAGCTGGGACATGTTGGCTGGTGTGGGCAAGTTGGGCCAAGGGGCCTGTTTCCATACTATATTACTCTATGACTCCACAGTATGTAATGCCACTGAAGATCTGGGATCCTCAATATTTATATGCACAACCTTGGTCTGTGACCATGTGAGAATTAACAATCAATCCCGTGCACATTTTAGTGAGTGTCTCTGTATACTTATCATAACTTTCTGACAAGATTATTTTACAGTGCTGTAGAACATTAACTAGTAAATGTGGTGTGGTAGTAACAAGCTAAGTATCCAACAAAATAGATCTGAGTCAGATATTTTAATCCTCAGCTTCTGTTCCATACTGTACCATTCTTCTATCGTTGGCAATAGCTACCGGAAGTAGATTATAAGTGCCAGCAACATAGCCCTAACTTTAAATTCCAGAGGAATAATAATACTGCTTCTAATTTATATGCCACGGGCTAATCAGGAAACATAAACTACCAATAAAATTAATTACAATCACAATGGCTTTGGACAGCCAAGGGAGTAAAACATATTTATAATAATAATAATAAATAATAATAATAAATTTTATATGTCATATGTAGGTTGGCACAGGGTCAACGCTACAATGAAATGTATTTGACAAGACAACGGGTCACCTCAGCAGTAATATTCCAAGGATAAATAAGATTTTAAAAATGGCATTAGTAAGGTAAAAAGACAATATTAAAAATAGGTAAAAAGACAATATTAAAAATAATCAACATATATGATTTGAAATGTGTTTATGAGTTCAGAAGCCTGATGGCCTGATGGTAGAAACTGTTCTTAAGTCTGGTGGTACGTGCAGCCATACTCCTGTATCGTCTGCCTGACGGTAACAAGAACAGCCTGAGTGCTGGGTGGCTGTGGTCCTTGATGATGCTGCGTGCCTTCCGCAGGCACCGCCGGTAGAGAATGTCCTGAATGGCCGGGAGACAGTTGCCAGTGATGTGCTGTGCCGACTTCACCACTCTCTGTGGTGATTTGTGGCTGTGGGCACAACAGTTCCCGTACCAGACTGTAATGCAGCCTTGTCTGTTATCGCCATTTCTTGACCACTTCCTTGAGGCTAAATATGTTTGGAAAAAGATTCAGAACAATCGCCAATATTTCATGCAGTTTTTTAAAAAAACGTGTTCATTTTCAGCCATTGGGGATTTTTGACATGACCAGCTTGGATGATGCTGCCAGTCCCGTTGAGTTACTCCAGCATTTTGTGTCTCTCTTCAGTTTAAACCAGCATCTGCAGTTCCTTCCTACGTACCAGCATGGATTCATCATCCATCAGAAGGCGTTGATGAACCACCTTCTCAAACTGCTGCAGACCTCTGGTGAAGGGCCTCCTGCAGGGAGATCCAGGAAGTATTTCCAGTGACAATGCGGGAACGTTGGTGTATTTCCTTGTCATGATGTTTTGTTCATGAAGACAGGCACAACGTGCTGGGGTAACTCAACGGGTTTAGGCAGCATCTCTGGAGAAAAGGAATAGATCACGTTTTCGGTCAAGTTCCTTCTTCAGGCTGAGGGTCAAGGGAGGGGGAAACTAGAGATATGAATCTCAGCGCATTCTCAGGCCAAAACACAAAGTGCTGGATTAACGCAGCAGGTTAGTCAGACATATCTGGTGGGGGGGGGGGGGGGGGGGGGGGGGGGAGAAAGGATGGGTGACATTTTGGGTCAGGACTCTTCAGACTGATTGTAGCAGGTGGGGGGGGGGGCAAGTAGGGCCGAGGGGCCTGTTTCCAGACTATATTACTCTATGACTCCACAGTATGTAATGCCACTGAGGGTCTGGGGTCCTCAATATTTAAAAGGAACAACCTTGGTGTGTGACCATGTGAGACCATGGGGGGCGGAATACTGGAAAAGAGAGGTGGGGTAGGACAAAGTGCGGCAAGTGATAGGTGGAATGTATAGGGAGGAACTGCAGATGTTGGGTTCTGGATGCTGGAACCGGCATCTGCAGATCCTTCATAAACATTGTGCCTGCTCCACTGTGAAATCTCCTCAAGGTACGGAAGGTAGATAGATACAAGATGCTGGAGTAACTCAGCGCGTCAGGCAGCATCTCAGGAGAGAAGGAATGGGTGACGTTTCGGGTCGAGACCCTTCTTCAGGCCGAAATGTCACCCATTCCTTCTCTCCTGAGATGCTGCCTGACCCGCTGAGTTACCCCAGCAATTTGTGTCTACCTTCGATTTAAACCAGCATCTGCAGTTGTTTCCCTGCACATCCTCAAGGTATGCCTACTTTGAAGAGGTTCTTTCTGATGAGTGTTCTGCAACGTGCTCCCCCTCTGTGATTCCCCCTGATCTCCGGCTCTACGAACACGTTTTAACCCAGACTCGCTACCACAGCCACGCGTCTTTTCACTGTCCCGCTGAGTTACTCCAGTGCCTTAGTGAGGCCCACCGGAAATTGGAGGAGCAGCACCTCATATTTCGCCTGGGCAGCTTGCAGCCCAGTGGTATGAACATTGACTTCTCCAACTTTAGATAGCTCCTCTGTCCCTCTCTTCCCCTCACCCTTCCCAGATCTCCCTCTACCTTCCTGTCTCCACCTATATCCTTCCTTTGTCCCGCCCCCCTGACATCAGTCTCGACCCGAAACGTCACCCATTCCTTCTCTCCTGAGATGCTGCCTGACCTGCTGAGTTACTCCAGCATTTTGTGAATAAATACCTTCGATTTGTACCAGCATCTGCAGTTATTTTCTTACACTTATTATACTCCAGCATTTGGTGTCTACATTAAGTGATAGGTGTCACAAAATACTAGAGTATCTCAGAGGGTCAGGCGGGTCAGGAGAGAAGGAATGGGTGACTTTTCGGGTCGAGACCCTTCTTCAGACTGATGTCGGGGGGGGGGAGGGACAAAGAAAGGATATAGGTGGAGACAGGAAGACAGTGGGAGAACTGGGAAGGGGGAGGGGAAGAGAGGGACAGAGGAACTATCTAAAGTTAGAGAAGTCAATGTTCATACCGCTGGGCTGTTAGCTGCCCTAGCGAAATATGAGGTGCTGTTCCTCCAATGAGTGATAGGTGGATACAGGTGAGGGGGTGGGTTCGATTGGCAGATATGCAAATTGTTTGAAGAAGGGTGCCGACCTGAAATGTCGCCTGTCCATTCATTCCCTCTTGAGATGCTGCCTGACCCGCTGAGTTCCTCCAGCACTTTGTCTTTTGCTCATGATCCAGCATCTCTCGCTCCTTGCGTCTCCACATTCTCGGCCTCTCTTTTTGGGTTCCGTTAGAAATAAGGAACTGCAGATGCCGGTTTACAAATTAAATGACACAACGTGCTGGAGGAACTCAGCAGGTCAGGCAGCATCTCTGGAAAATGTGGATAGGCGATGTTTCAGGTCGGGTTCCCTCAGTCTGAAGAAGGGCGGTGGGTGTGTGGAACAAGCTGCCAGAGGAGGTAGTTGAGGCTGGGACTATCCCAACCTTTAAGAAACAGTTAGACAGGTACATGGATGGGACAGGTTTGGAGGGATATGGACCAAGCGCAGGCAGGTGGGACTAATGCAGCTGGGACATGTTGGCCGATGTGGGCAAGTTGGGCCGAAGGGCCTGTTTCCACACTGTATCACCCTATGACTCTATCACCTATCCATGTTCTCCAGACATGATACCTGACCTTCTGAGTCACTCGAGCACTTTGTGTCGTTTTTACAAGGCCAGACATTGTTCTGAGAGAAGAACGACCAATTAGCAAAAGTGATCAGCCTCTGTGTAAACAAAAGTATCAAAGTGACTGAAGTGGAAATGTTTCATTAAGTAGATAATTGGCAATTTTTGCTAAACAAACATATCTGATAACTCAAGCTGTAAATAAATTATCAGTTGACCCAGCTGAACTGCCTAGATTTTTGTTCTGCAGAGCGTCGGTTAAATTCTTCACGTGATGAACATTTTAAGGACAAGGATTACTGATCCCAAACCTTCAGCTTCCAAGCTACAATGAAGCAGGTTCTGGCAGCTTTTGTTCCTTTGTGAAGAAGTGCCACAAAGCCCAAGAAACAGCAACTGAGATAAATGACCAGTCACTCCGTTTTATTCTGTGTGATGCTAATTCGGGGAGAAATGTTCACCAGCATCATTTCTTTCTCCTCTCTGGGCAGAAGCAGGTAAATCATTTTCACACAACAGAACAAACAAACTGGATCTTGATTAATCATGGCATTCAATGACATGGCACTCGCTGGCATCACACCAGATGTCAACCTAGTTTTATGTACCCCAAATATTAGATTGATTTTCCAGTCTTTCGGTTCGCAGGTCTGAGAGGCCTTATCTGCAGAGTATCCATGTATGCCGCCCCTTGAGGGGGTACAGAGGAGGTGTAGAGAATGATCCCAGGAATGAGTGGGTTAAGTTATGATGAGCACTTGACGGCAATGGGCCTGTACTCGCTGGAGTTTACTAGAGTGATGGGGGGACCTCATTGAAACGTACCGTATAGTTTGCTCGTGTGTCAGACGACGTTGTGCCATCGCTTTGCCACAGCCAGTGCCACATCTGTGCCTCTGCGGAGATTGTCCGCAGTGCATGCCTCTCTGCCGCCAGTCAGTAGGTGGGCCTGTCTGTACCTCTCCACAGTTGCATTTGTCAGAGTCCGAGAAGCCCCATTTCTTCAGGTTGAGTCCGCAACGTCCCGCTCCAATGCGGAGGCGGTTTAGGGCTTTGCAGGTGGTATAAGGCAGGTCCTGGTGCCATCTGTTGTTTGGTTTTTCTATTCACAAAATGCTGCAGTAACTCAGCAGGTCAGGCAGCATCTCAGGAGAGAAGGAATGGGTAACGTTTCGGGTCGAGACCCTTCTTCAGACTGTTGTTTGGTTTTGGTACCTGGCACGGTTGGCTCTAGTTCCATGAAGCTGTTCCGACTCTTCAAGCGTTTCTTGGCGTGTTGGTGATGGTGCAAGGGGTGACGGGGGTCTGTGTCCGCATTGAAGCGTTCTACTGCAGCTGCCCAATCTCGTCTTCGAGATGGTTCGTCGATGCCAGCCAACTCGTACAGATGTTCAACCTTTGTCGGCTTCAGGCATCCTGTGAAGTTCCTGCGGGCAGTGTTTAATGCAGTGTCCACCTTGCGTGCATGTTTAGAGCGGCCCCAGACGGGGCTTGTATATTCTGCCACTGAGAAACAGAGCGCCGGGGCTGCAGTGCGAACTGTTGTTGGGTCACTTCCAAATGAGCCGTTTGCCAGTTTTTCGATGACATTGTTACCGTGTAGCGAAAGCCTTGGATAGAGTGGATGTGGAGAGGATTTTTCCACTATTGGGAGAGTCTAGGACTAGAGGTCATAGCATCAAAGGTCAAGTCAAGTCAAGTCAAGTCAAGTCAAGTTTATTTGTCACATACACACACACGATGTGCAGTGAAATCAAAGTGGCAATGCCTGCGGATTGTGCACATAAAAGAATTGCAGTTACATCATATAAATAAAGTTAATAAGTTAATATAGAGAAGACAAAATTTAGACCCTGGAGTTATAAAAGTTAACAGTCCTGATGGCCTGTGGGAAGAAACTCCGTTTTCACAGCATGACAGCGGAGGCGTTTGCCTGACCGTAGCATCTGGAAGTCCGTTGCTGGGGTGGTAGGGGTCCCTCATGATCTTGCTTGCTCTGGATCTGCACCTCCTGATGTATAGGTCCTGCAGGGGGGCGAGTGTAGTTCCCATGGTGCGTTCTGCCGAACGCACTACTCTCTGCAGGGCCTTCCTGTCCTGGGCAGAGCTGTTCCCAAACCAGACTGTGATGTTGCCGGACAGGATGCTCTCTACAGCCCCAGAGTAGAAACAATGAAGGATCCTCAGAGACACTCTGAATTTCCTCAGACATTCCTTTAGTAAGGAGATGAGAAGGAATTTCTCTAGCCAGAGGGTGGTGAATCTGCAGAATTCTTTGCCACAGAAGGCTGTGGAGACCGTCGATAGATAATTTTAAGACAGGGATAGACAGTCCGAAGGGTCTTGTCCCAAAACGTCACCCATTCCTTCTCTCCAGAGATGCTGCCTGCCCCATTGAGTTACTCCAGCATTTTGTGTCTATCTTCGATTTAAACCAGCATCTGCAGTTCTTTCCTACACATAGATAGATTCTTGATTGGTACGGATGTCAGAGGTTATGGGGAGAAGGCAGGAGAATGGGGTTAGGAGGAGAGAGATAGATCAGCCATGATTGAATGGCGGAGTAGACTTGATGGGCTGAATGGCCTAATACTGCTCCTATTACTTATGACCTTATGACCTTATGATCATGGAGGCTAACAGACTGTTCACAAACGTTCTTCACAGCTACATGACCAGTTATCTAATTCCAACAATTATGATCTTTTTTTCTTAAATTTAATTGAGATTTAGCACAGATGGTCTGTGCCTTTAGTGCTCTTTAATAAAATATCTTTAGATTTTCTTTAACTTATTTGCACTGTAAATGCAAAGAAAAAGCTCTGTCAATTTGTTCTTTGTAACGCACAATAATATTAAGTAACACTAAATGAAAATAAATGATGAGGCAGTAAAAAGCTTTTCTCAATCCCGAACAGCTTAATAGTTTGTTGATTGATGCTGGTGCTAATAAGATCTTGCTGATTTGCTGTAACTGGTATAGAGTCATGGTTATCCTGTCTATTTATCAGTGGTTTAAATGCAATAGAAAATCACTTAGTCTGCCCGAAACATTGGTTAAAACTCAATAGGTTGAAATGCAGCCCAAGTTTCAGTGTGAGCCAAAAGCTAAAGTTACATAAAGTCCTATCCAGGGTTTTTTTTTTGTTGGACCTGCACACTGAATCTGGGTTTTGTGTGGGGCCTAGTCACCCTCTTAATCACGGCTCAGATCGGAACAGCGCACAGAGAAAATCTCATACAACCGTGGTAAGTTTCTCAAATAAATTTGTTTATTTAGATTTAGATTTAGAGATACAGCGCGGAAACAGGCTCTTCGGCCCACCGGGTCCGCGCCGCCCAGCGATCCCCGCACATTAACACTATCCTACACACACTAGGGACAATTTTTTACATTTGCCCAGCCAATTAACCTACATACCTGTACGTCTTTGGAATGTGGGAGGAAACTGAAGATCTTGGAGAAAACCCACGCAGGTCACAGGGAGAACGTACAAACTCCATACAGACGGCGCCCGTAGTCAGGATCGAACCTGAGTCTCCGGCACTGCATTCGCTGTAAGGCAGCAACTACCGCTGCGCCACCAGGCCTTGTTATCGTGTGCACTGGGGAAGTACTTCAAGTTACGGCTAAAAGATACTTCACTAATTCCAAAAACCTCCAGCAATTTATAGTATTCGCGATACAATGCTTACATACAGATTTTCACATTTTCATAATCAATGTACAGAATCTCTTGTCCAGAGTAGGTGAATCGAGGATCAGAGGACATAGGTTTAAGGCGAAGTGGAAAAGATTTAATAGGAATCTGAGGGGTCACTTTTTCACAAAAAAGGGCAGTGGGTGTATGGAACAAGCTGCCAAAGGAGGTAGTTGAGGCTGGGACTATCCCAACATTTAATAAACAGTTAGACAGGTACATGGATAGGACAGGTTTGGAGGCAGGTGGGACTAATGTAGATGTGACACGTTGGCCAGTGTGGGCAAGTTGGGCCGAAGGGCATGTTTCCACACTGTATCTATGAATCTAAATCAGCAGTAACCTACTTAGTTTTGGAATATTTGTTCTTTGTTTCTCTCTGTGGGTGTTGCTTCTATCTGTTTGACAGCTGGGACATGTCTTCCTTTCCCATTCTTCTTATCATTTCCTCTGTAAATGGGTGCTATAAATTATGGTCATATCTTTCTATCATGACCCTTCTTATCTCATGACCAATACTTTTGCACTTAAATCTACCTGATAACTTCTGCATCTCTATCGTTGCTCCAGCTAGCGATGCCTTATAAATCTAAACGATTCCCTGAACTATTTGCTGCCTCTTCTAATGTGATCACTAAGTTACCTTAGTCTGAAGAAGGGTCTTGACCCGAAACGTCGCCCATTCCTTCTCTCCTGAGATGCTGCCTGACCTGCTGAGTTACTCCAGCATTTTGTGAATAAATACCTTCGATTTGTACCAGCATCTGCAGTTATTTTCTTACACTAAGTTACCGTCACTAGATTTGCCTGATTTCCCCATAGTCATTTTCCAATTTGTTTGGCACCTAGTTTGATCATATTACAAAGGCCCTTAGATCTTTCAGGCATTTCTTCTTCATCTTACAATCAAGAAAATAATTTAAAGGGACAGGAGCATCGAAGATGTCTTTCTCTCATTAATATTTTAAAGCAGTACTTACTGGGTACCTATACTCTGAAAGATCAACGACTCGAAACACCAACTCCACTTCTCTCTCCATGGAAGCTACCCATACTACTGAGATTTGAGAGTAATTTCGGGTTTATTTCAGATTTCCACAATTTTCATTTTTTGCGATAATTTTTTTGTCCACTGTTTTAAGTGCAGGAAGGAACAGCAGATGCTGGCTTGTAGGCTTTTTTTAGTTTAGAAATACAATGTGGAAACAAGTCCTTCAGCCAACTGAAGCCATGCCGACTAGCGATCACCCATACACTAGTTGTGTCTTACGATTTTGGGGCAGTTTACAGAAACCAATTAAACTACGAGCCTGCAAGACTTTGGGATGTGGGAGGAAACCAGGGCACCTGGAGAAAACCCACACAGTCACAGGGAGAACATACAAACTACGTACAGACAGCACTCGTAGTCAAGATTAAACCCGGGTCTCTGGGGCTGTAAAGCAGCAACTCTGCCAACTGTGAAACCGTGCAGTGTAGCCTTCTGCACTGTTATCCCAGTGCAGTGCGACATCACTCACCTGACGACATAATGAATGGAAAAGATAAAAAATTGTGAGTGTATAAATACGACGACAGGGTTTAGATTTAGATTTAGATTTAGAGATACAGCGCGGAAACAGGCCCTTCGGCCCACCGAGTCCGCGCCGCCCAGCGATCCCCGCACATTAACACCATCCTACACCCACTAGGGACAATTTTTACATTTACCCAGTCAATTAACCTACATACCTGTACGTCTTTGGAGTGTGGGAGGAAACCGAAGATCACGGAGAAAACCCACGCAGGTCACGGGGAGAACGTACAAACTCCGTACAGACAGCACCCATAGTCAGAATCGAACCTGAGTCTCCGGCGCTGCATTCGCTGTAAGGCAGCAACTCTACCACTGCGCCACCGTGCCGCCACGGCCACTTAGGGTCTAATGGTCACTTACCATGCTCGAGAGCTGGGCAAGCTAGGATACTGTTCAATCCCCTTCCATAAGCTAGGGTACTGCTCGATTCACCTCTACCCCATTGAGGACAGTAGGCTTTGTCTATGGAACCGGTGCACTACAATGCTGAGAACTAATTTCAGCACTCCATATCTTCTCCTTTGCTCTATCTATTGTACTTGGGTTTATAATAATAATAATATTAAATTGTATTTGTAATATGTAGGTTGGCACAGGGTCAACACTACAATGAAATGTATTTGACAAGACAACGGGTCACCTCAGCAGTAATATTCCAAGGATAAATAAGATTAAAAAAATGACATTAGTAAAGTAAAAAGACAATATTAAAAATAGTTAAAAAGACAATATTAAAAATAATCAACATATATGATTTGAAATGTGTTTATGAGTTCAGAAGCCTGATGGCCTGATGGTAGAAACTGTTCTTAAGTCTGGTGGTACACGCAGCCATACTCCTGTATCGTCTGCCTGACGGTAACAAGGAGAACAGCCTGCGTGCTGGGTGGCTGTGGTCCTTGATGATGCTGCGTGCCTTCCGCAGGCACCGCCGGTAGAAAATGTCCTGAATGGCCGGGAGACAGTTGCCAGTGATGTGTTGTGCCGTCTTCACCACTCTCTGTAGTGATTTGTGGCTGTGGGCAGAACAGTTCCCGTACCAGACTGTAATGCAGCCTGTCAGCAGGCTCTCGATGGTGCATCTGTAGAAGTTTGTGAGGATGCTGGCCGTTCATGCCAAACTTCCTCAGTCTTCTCAGGAAAAAGAGCCGCTGGTGGGCCTTCTTTGTTATTGTGTCCGTGTGCAGTGTCCAGGAAAGGTCCTCAGTGATGTGCACACCGAGGAACTTAAAGCTGCTGACCCTTTCAACCTCAGCATCACCGATGTGGATGGGGATGTGTCCACTCCCTCGCTGTCTCCTGTAGTCTACGATCATCTCTTTAGTTTTGCTGACATTGAGAGAGTTTGAACTGATTGTATCAATGTATAGTATATCTGATCTCCTTCAATAGCATGCAAGACAAAGCTCTTCACCATACACCAGTCATTTGACAATAATAAACCTTAAACCTAAAACTAAACCTAAGTATATAACACATTTTTCCACAAAGACATAACCGTCATTTTGCTGGAGTAGGGCCCAACTTTGCACGTGGCATTGGTTTAGACCAAAATCCCGCAGTATTCAGTCATTGGATGTGGATATTGCTGGCAAAACCAACATGTATTACACATCTTTCCTTGGTCTTTAAACCCACTTCATTGGTCCTCGTTTTCAGAGGGCAGTCAGTCATGGGTCTAGAGTCATGTAGGATCACTGAAATCTCAATGAGTTGCCGAGTTCAGTCGTAGCATTTAAAACATTTTTATTCATGCACAATGGTTACACGGCATCAGAGCAAAGCATTACAATATCTGCAGACCTTAAACAAAAACTGGACAGTGGCATCAGTCACTGAAAGGAAGCATGCAGGTACAGCAGGCAGTGAAGAAAGCCAATGGAATGTTGGCCTTCATAACAAGAGGAGTTGCGTATAGGAGCAAAGAGGTCCTTCTGCAGTTGTACAGGGCCCTAGTGAGACCACACCTGGAGTACTGTGCGCAGTTTTGGTCTCCAAATTTGAGGAAGGATATTCTTGCTATTGAGGGCGTGCAGCGTAGGTTTACTAGGTTAATTCCCGGAATGGCGGGACTATCATATGTTGAAAGACTGGAGCGACTAGGCTTGTATACACTGGAATTTAGAAGGATGAGAGGAGATCTTATCGAAACGTATAAGATTATTAAGGGGTTGGACACGTTAGAGGCAGGAAACATGTTCCCAATGTTGGGGGAGTCCAGAACAAGGGGCCACAGTTTAAGAATAAGGGGTAGGCCATTTAGAACTGAGATGAGGAAAAACTTTTTCAGTCAGAGAGTTGTGAATCTGTGGAATTCTCTGCCTCAGAAGGCAGTGGAGGCCAATTCTCTGAATGCATTCAAGAGAGAGCTGAATAGAGCTCATAAGGATAGCGGAGTCAAGGGGTATGGGGAGAAGGCAGGAACGGGGTACAGATTGAGAATGATCAGCCATGATCACATTGAATGGTGGTGCTGGCTCGAAGGGCCGAATGGCCTCCTCCTGCACCTATTGGCTATTGGCTATAACTAACAAAAGAAAAAAAAAACCTATGGAATGACAGTTAAAAGACTAAATATTTAAAGTCCCTGGATATTCACTCTGGATAGCCGCAGAGACCTGGGATATAACAACTTTCACACTAAACACACCGCTGAAAAACAGTCTTCCTTATCTAAGATAGACACAAAATGCTGGAGCAACTCAGCGGGTCAGGCAGCGTCTCTGGAGAGAAGGAATGGGTGACGTTTCGGGTCGAGACCCTTCTTCAGACTGAGAGTTGGGAAGAGGGAGACTAGAGATATGGATGAGTAAGGCAGACGATGATCAAGGAAATGTAGCGTGGTTCATTGATGGCTGAGAGGAAGTTGACAACGAGGCACACAAATAGTAAAATGAATCAGGATCTATATAGGATGATTAGGATATACCAAGCATCTTCGTACCATGAAGGGACCATTGTTCTAGCTTCTGTGTGGGAAGGAACTGCAGATGCTGGTTTAAACCGAAGATAGATACATGGAGTCTTTTGCCCAGAGTAGGGGAATCGAGGCCCAGAGGACATAGGTTCAAGGTGAAGGGGAAAAAAATTAATAGGAATCTGAGGGGTAACTTTTTCACACAGAGGGTGGTGGGTGTATGGAACAAGCTGCCAGAAGAGGTAGTTGAGGCTGGGACTATCCCATCATTGAAGAAACAGTTGGACGGGGACATGGATAGGACAGGTTTGGAGGGATATGGACCAAGCGCAGGCAAGTGGGACCAGGGTGGCTGGGACATTGTTGGCCGGTGTGGGCGAGTTGGGCCGAAGGGCCTGTTTCCACACTGTATCACTCTGTGAGTCCATGGAGTGAATGGGGTTGGTGAAGTAAAATCTACTGGTACTACTCCTTACATTGCCTGGCGCAGGCACTGAAATGGAGGATAGACACAAAAAGCTGGAGTACCTTAGCGGGACAGGCAGCACCTCTGGAGAGAGGAATGGGTGACGTTTCTGGTCGAGACCTTTCTTCAGACTGAAGAATTAAGTCTGGAGAAGGGTCTCGGCCTGAACCATCACCCATCATTGTTCTAGGTTCTTATCAGTTGCAACCTTGAGTTCACTAGCTGTTCTTTGCTACTGTGTTTAGCAAACCTGTTCCCAAGAAGTTAATGGCCTTTTTAAAATAAACTCAGCAAGACCCAGTGATCCCCCCTCATCCTTTTGATTCTTTGATCACTACCAGAGAAAATTAGTCATCAAAATAAGAATTTAAATGGAAGGTAATACAATCACACCTCATTAGACATTGTAATGGTCTCCATATTTTAGAGACAGCCTCCAATACCTCTGATGGGTAAACCTTAATAAATCTAAGATTCTCTAAATATAAGAAGCGCTTTACTGGTGCGAGGAGTGGTGGCTGGAAGCCAGGAGAGATCTAATGTGAGCTGGGGCTTCTATCATTTGTTTGCAACAATACTTAATGAGCATTGAAACACAATACAAACTAAAAAAGATTTAAAAAAATACCATGATCTGGCCGTGAGCCAAAGAGGTTGCCAAGGAGACTGAGCCATCCCATAACCCTGCTCCACCAGGCCATAGAGTCATAGAGTCTAACAGCGTGGAAACTGGACCCCCATCCCAACATGCCAACACCGGCCAACATTAATAGTTTCCATTAGTGGGAGAGTCTAGAACTAGAGGTCACAGCCTCAGAATTAAAGGACGTTCTTTTAGGAAGGAGATGAGGAGAGATTTCTTTAGTCAGGGGGTGGTGAATCTGGGGAAGTCTTTGCCACAAAAGGCCAAGTCAGTGGATATCTTTAAGGCAGAGATAGATAGATTCTTGATTAGTATAGGTGTCAGAGGTTATGGAGAGAAGGCAGGAGAATGGGGTTGGGAGGGAGAGATAGATCAGCCATGATTGAATGGTGGAGTAGACTTGATGGGCCGAATGGCCTTATGACATGTCCCATCTACACTAGTCCTACCTGCCTGCGTTTGGCCCACATCCCTGTAAACCTGTCCTGGACTGATCATATCAATGCACAGTATAAGAAAGGCCAGAGCAGACTGTACCTGCTGAGGAGACTCGGGTCCTTTGGAGTGCAGGGGGCACTCCTGAGGACCTTCTTCGACACTGTGGTGGCATCAGCCATTTTCTATGGAGTGGTCTGCTGGAGCAGCAGCATCTCAACTGATGACAGGAAGAGACTTGATAAACTGGTCTGGAAGGCCAGCTCTGTCCTGGGTTGTCCCCTCGACTCAGTGATCAAGCTTATCACCAACGGTGATGAAACAAAATACAGAGTGGAGGTGCAGAACCTGGCGGACTGGTGCTCTGATAACAACCTGTCCCTAAATACCACCAAGACCAAGGAGCTGATCATCAACTTCCGTAGGTCACATAACGGGGAATACGCCCCGATCTTTATCAACGGGGACAGTGTGGAGAAAGTGTCCAGCTTCAAGTTTCTGGGCACTCACATTTCGGAGGACCTAACATGGTCCACTAACACTGCTGCGCTGGTCAAGAAGGCACAGCAACGACTGTTCTACCTAAGAACACTGAAAAAGTCTGGTCTACCCCAACAGCTGCTGACGACCTTCTACCGCTGCACCATAGAGAGCATCCTAATGCATGGCATCCCTGTGTGGTACCTCAGCTGCACGGAGGCAGAGAGGAAAGCTTTACAGCGGGTAGTCCATAGAGCTCAGAGGACCATCGGAACACAGCTACCAGCCTTGGAGGGCATCTACAACACACGATGCCTCAGAAAAGCCACCAGCATCCACAAAGACTCTTCACACCCCTGCAACAGTCTGTTCGAACTCCTTCCATCGGGCAGACGATACAAGGCCTTCTACGCCCGCACCTCCAGACTCAGGTACAGCTTCATCCCCAGGACCATAGCTGCAATGAACCGGTCCTGCTGAGCCGGATGGTCACAATGCATAGTGATCCGGCACAGATCAACTTGCACTTTATCCTGTCTAAAACTGTTACAATTGTTTTGTTGGGTTGCTGTTGTCTAAATTAATTAAATTATTGCATCGTATGGGAGGCGCATTCCCAATCTCGTTGTACCCCTGGGTACAATGACAATAAAGATATATTGTATTGTATTGTATTGTATTGGAAGAGAGGAGGATGATGGCAAAGCTAACATCGCTGCTGGACAACGACTCCCACCCCATGCAGAACACTGTCACTGCACTGAGCAGCTCCTTCAGTGTCAGACTTCTTCACCCCAAGTGTGTGAAGGAGAGATATAGGAGGTCCTTCCTTCCTGCTGCCGTCAGACTACACAACCAGCACTGCTCCCAGCAGACCAGTAAATAAAGATAATTAATGTTATTTTATTTTTTAATGAATGCTTATTTATTTTTGCGATCCACTTTGCTGCAAATTTCCCCGTTGTGGGACGAATAAAGAATTATTATTATTATTATTATTATTATTATTATTATTATTATTATTATTATTATTATTATTATTATTATTATTATTATTATTATTATTATTATTATTATTATTATTATTATTATTATTATTATTATTATTATTATTATTATTATTATTATTATTATTATTATTATTATTATTATGCAGGACCTTATGACCATATGACATGTCCCATGTGCACTATTCCCACCTGCCTGTGTCTGGCCCATATCCCTGTGAACCTGTCTATCCAGGTGGAGGGTCGGAATAATTTTGGGACAAATAACATCCTTCTGTTTCGGAAGCGGGATATAGGCATTTAAGGAACTCCATTGGGTGAAAGTGGATGTGTGCGCACACACCCATCAGCTGGAACGATTATTTTCTTCGGCATGCGAATAGGTCAAGTACAGGAAAGTGTTAACATGTGGCTCTCTGGGTAAACGCCAATAACCGGGGGCCTGGGTCGTGGGGAAAATAAAAAGAGACCAGAACACATGACACAATAAAGGAAGTAGTCATTGTTACAAAAACAACAACAAAAAAACAGTTCTCTTTGGTTCTAACCTGACTGTTAGAAGAACGACGAAGATAGACACAAAATGCTGGAGTAACTGAACGGGACAGGCAGCATCTCTGGAGAGAAGGAATGGGTGACGTTTTGGGTCGAGGACTGTGTGTTTTAACAACAGCACCCCTTTCTTCCAACTTCTCTGTAACAGGCTAAGTGCAGTGGAGGCCAATTCTCTGAATGCATTCAAGAGAAAGCTAGATAGAGCTCTTAAGGATAGCAGAGTCAGGGGGTATGTGGAGAAGGCAGGAACGGAGTACTGATTGAGAATGATCAGCCATGATCACATTGAATGGTGGTGCTGGCCTGAAGGGCCGAATGGCCTCCTCCTGCACCTATTGTCTATTGTCTATAATAGGGCATTGTTTTAGTGCAGTGAGGTGTTCTTCCAGTGAGCGTTGCTGGTTTCATTCACAAAAGTCTGCATCATTTTCATTCCTGCCCAAGTTGGATGGTCCTGTAATTCCTCCTCCTTCAGCCTCTGAATAGACTAAACTAGTTTGTCCGTTCTCAAAATGCAGTGAGGAGTTTGACTGAGTGAGGAGGTCCATTCCGCGCGTCCTTGCGTTAACGATTCACGAGGACCGAAGCAAATGGGTAAGGGCTTAGTTTCCCTTATAACTGGTCCATTGCCGCCAACCTCATAGGCATATCCACACTGCTGGTCATAGGGTACAGCATTTCTATCTCGTCGAGGTAAGCAGGTTAACTCAGCCCGCGTGTCCCCAGGGGCAGGTCAACATCTTGGCCGCCCACTCTCGCACTTACATACACCCCGGCACTCCAGTGTTGTATCAGTGCCAACAGAGGAGCAGCTAGGGTGAAGGAAGGCACATCTATTTTTTTGCTGCACTGAGCAATCGTTGTTTTTGTTCCGTAGACAGATGCTGAAATTCTTCCAAAAGCTTGTGGTCGTCAGTGAATGTGGTTGATTTCGTGGTCTGCTGACCTGTATCTCCCCATTTTGCTCTACATGTCTTTGCCCAATGTCCTTCTCCACAGTGATGACATTTACCAGGTCTTCTATAACTGGTGTCTGACATTCGTCCACCACCTTGCCTTGCGAAAACTCGTAAAGCGGTTTCCTGTGCTTTCAGCTCTCCCTTCTTAGGTTGAGGGAGCCCTTTGGACCATTTGCCGATGTTGTCAGGGTCGGCTGGAACATACAGCCACGTCTTAGCACACTGGGCTGTAGAGGACGAGCTTCCGTCCGTGCTTCTGGTCGTTTGCTTTCTAACCTTGTTGTGCTCTGGTTCCAGTGGGGTGAGCCGCGTGAGGGGTAGTTCTTCATCAGTCTCAGTGTCACGAACTTCACCAGGTATCTCTGGTAGCATCACTCCTGCCTCGGCGTACTGAGCCCAACGCTGTTCTCGTTCGATAGCCTGCAGACTAGGGTAGAGGTTATCTGGCCGAGGTCCAACCACAACAGGCGGTTTACAACAACGTTCATCTTCCAGTTTTCGCTTCAGCATTTCATTGTCCGCTTTAGCTTTTTGCAGCTGCACGTAGAGGGCGTTAATCTGATTTTCTGCATTGGCCAAATCATGGTTCTGCTGCGACCATCCCACCATCGCCTGCCTTTGGCGGACTTGTCTCATCAGAGCTAAGGACCATCTAACTCTGTCCTTATTCTTCAAGCGAGTGGTCTTTCCCCACACTCGTTTCATATCTTCCAACGACCACTGTCCTTTGGAGGTGCCGTACTTTTGTTCAATGTCCGCACGCGTCTTTCGCAGGTTGAATTGTTGTTCGATGAACTCGTCCAATCTGTCGGAAATCTCGCCATCAGTTACATCTGGTGGGGCACGTCCCCCCTTCGCCGTGGTGGGCAGTTGCTCATTTCCTTTACCTGCCATGATGTTGTCATAAAGGTTTGATGGGGTCTTCAGCTGTGGACCTATTCACCAGGTGGACTCCGAAGCTGCTGGGCTCTCGAGTCGTTGACCCCAAGATGGCTACTCAGCTGGAGTTTCTTTAAAGATCATGTGGAGGCACATCGGGGGGGGGCGGGGGGGGGGGGATGGACAGCGTCCGAGGACTTTTAACAAAGAGGAGTCCTCACCTCTGATGTACGTGCGGTGTCCGGTGTTCTCGGGGTTATTCATCCAGCCATCCTGCTGACGACGCCACGATTGTAAGATCACTGAATGCTCAATGATGTGCTGAGTCCAGTAGCAGCGTTTGAAGCTTGTTTTTCATTATACGGCATCAGAGCAAAGCATTGCAATATCTGCAGACCTTCACTAAAAACTGAACATATCCTAACTAACACAAGAAAAAAACTGTGGAACTGCAACAAAAAGACTAAAGACTGAATGCATCTTGGTGAACGATAGGCTTCCTTATCTACATATGGTGCTTAGGACGTTCTGAGCGCCCTCACACTGTGAAGGGACCATTGTTCTAGGTTCTCATCAGTTGCAACCTTGAGTTCACAAGTTGTTCCTTGCCGAAGATAGACACAAAATGCTGGAGTAACTCAGCGGGTCAGACAGCAGAAAAGGAATTGGTGATGTTTCTGTCAAGTCTATTTGTAACATACACATACACGATGTGCAGTGAAATGAAAGTGGCAATGCCTGCGGATTGTGCACAAAAAAGAATTTCAGTTACAGCATATAAATAAAGTTAATAAGTTACTATAGTGTACACAAAAATTTAGTCTCTGGAGTTATAAAAGTTGACAGTCCTGATGGCCTGTGGGAAGAAACTCCGTCTCATCCTCTCCGTTTTCACAGCGTGACAGCGGAGGTGTTTGCCTGACCGTAGCATCTGGAACAGTCCGTTGCTGGGGTGGTAGGGGTCCCTCATAATCTTACTTGCTCTGGATCTGCACCTCCTGATGTATAGGTCCTGCAGGGGGACGAGTGTAGGGCCATCCTGTCCTGGGCAGAGCTGTTCCCAAACCAGACTGTAATGTTGCCGGACAGGATGCTCTCTACAGCCCCAGAGTAGAAGCAATGAAGGATCCTCAGAGACACTCTAAATTTCCTCAGCTGTCTAAGGTGGTAAAGGCACTGCTTTGCCTTACCCACCAGTGCAGCAATGTGCGTTGCCCATGTCAGATCCTCTTTGATGTGGACTCCCAAGTATTTAAAATTGCTCACCCTATCCACAGTAGACCCATTTATCTCCAGTGCCGTGTACGTCCTTGGATGTTTAGCCCTTCTAAAGTCCACAATCAGCTCCTTAGTTTTAGTGACATTCAAGAGGAGGCTATTGTCCTGACACCAGAATGCCAAGTCAGCCACCTCCTCCCGGTAGGCCTGGTTGAGACTCTGAAGAATCTGACGAAGGGTCTCGACCCGAAATGTCACCTAACCCTTTTCTCCAGAGACGCTGTCTGGCCCGCTGAGTTATTCCAGCTTTTTATGTCTACCTTCGGTTTGAACCAGCACCTGCAGTTCCTTCCTACACAGTTGTTCTTTGCTGCTGTGTTTAGCAATCCTGTTCCCAAGCAGTTCCCGGTCTTTTTTTAATAAACTAACTCCATCAGTTCTCTGCAGGCCTCTACAGGTCACATACTTGTTAGGCCAGGAAACAATGGAGGATTTCCGCAGGTTTCTATTGCTGAAGAACATTGATGAAGCAAATGGTTCATGCCAACCTCATAGTTACACAGTCACATTATTGATAACAGGTTTGTCTTCCAGATTTGTTTTTGAAACATCTATGTGGCTTCAATAGTGATATTCTAACTCACAGTACCACGTTTCGTGTGGCGCAATAGACAATAGGTGCAGGAGGAGGCCATTCGGCCCTTTGAGCCAACACCGCCATTCAATGTGATCATGGCTGATCATTCTCAATCAGTACCCCATTCCTGCCTTCTCCCCATACCCCCTGACTCCACTATCCTTAACAGCTCTATCTGCACGGTGGCGCAGCGGTAGAGTTGCTGCCTTGCTGCCAGGTTCGATCCCGACCACGGGTGCTGTCTGTGCGGAGTTTGCACGTTCTCTCCGTGACCGCGTGGGTTTTCTCCGAGATCTTCGGCTTCCTCCCACACTCCAAAGACCTACAGGTTTGTAGGTTAATTAGCTTGGTAGAAGTGTAAATTTTCCCCAAATGTGTGTAGGATGGTGTTAGTGCGCGGGGATTGCTGGTCGGTGCAGACCCGGTGGGCCTGTTTCTGCGCTGTATCCCACAACTAAACAAGAAAAAATTATAAAGCCAATCCTCAGGATTTCTCGTGACTGGTTTGTTCCTGTTCCTGTTACGCTGTATTTTATCCGAGCCAACAGTGGTGCTAGATTCCCTGGAAGCCTATTTTCCATGAACACTCACTTTCTATGATAAACTATACGAATGATTTGTCCTACCTAACTGCAACGTGATGTGTCTTGTGGACTGGGCTGCTGCAGGCTCAGCAGTAGCTGGGAGACTGGGTGGATCAGGTATCTCTGGAGGCCCGACAGAGATTGGAGTGGGGCCTGGATGAGACACGGTCTGCAGCAGCATGGAGCAGTGGTGGAGGACACCATCATCACCAAGCCAGGCCGACCGTTCAAATGCAACCGGGCCTTGAAGGCCAAGTTAAGACTCGATACTTTTAAGAACTTTGAAATGTCAAGGATACAAGATGGCGCTGGAAACATGGTGACTCTTATGGCACTGCCTCAGTGTAAACTACTATTCTTACACTCTTGTAATTAGGTATGTCTACACTTACAAACATGGACTTAAAGTACTGGAGTAACTCAGCGGGTCAGGCAGCATCTGTGGAGAACATGGAGGGGTGACATTTCGGGACCTGAAATATCACCTATCTATGTTCTCCAGAGATTCTGCCCGGCCCTCTGAGTTTACTCCAGCACTTTGGTCATAAGGGCATAAGGAATAGGAGTAAAATTAGGCCATTCAACCAATGAAGTCTACTCCGCCATTCAATCAAGGTGGCGCAGCGGTAGAGTTGCTGCCTTACAGTGCTTGAAACACCACAGATCCAGGTTCAATCCCGACCCACGGGTGCTGTAAGAAAATAACTGCAGATGCTGGTACAAATCGAAGGTATTTATTTCACAAAATGCTGGAGTAACTCAGCAGGTCAGGCAGCATCTCAGGAGAGAAGGAATGGGTGACGTTTCGGGTCGAGACCCTTCTTCAGTCTGAAGAAGGGTCTCGACCCGAAACGTCACCCATTCCTTCTCTCCTGAGATGCTGCCTGACCTGCTGAGTTACTCCAGCATTTTGTGAAATAAATACCGACCACGGGTGCTGTCTGTACGGACTTTGTACGTTCTCCCCATGACCTGCTTGGGCGTTCTCCGAGATTTTCGGTTTCTTCCCATGCTCCAAAGACGTACAAGTAAATTGGCTTGGTAAATGTAAAAATTGTCCCGAGTGTGTGTGTTTAGAATAGTGTTAATGTGCGGGGATCGCTGGTCGGCAGGGACCCGGTGGGCCGAAGGGGCTGTTTCCGCGCTGTATCTCTAAACTAAACAAAAACATCTATCTCTCCCTCCTAACCCCATTCTCCTGCCTTCTCCCCACAACCTCTGACAGCTGCACTAATCAAGATATGTATCCTTTTGTGTAAACTAGCTGCTTGTTTCTACATGATTGTGCTCATGATGTGAGATTAAACTGAATTGTATGCAAAAAAGGAATATCTCTGTCCCTAGGTACATGTGACAATAAAGTGCCATTGAACCTTTGAGCGCTAAAGTCAGACAACTGGCCAACCCATGACCGTATTCATCCACATTCACTGGCGCTATGTGGAATTCAGATAGGCCTGACAAGCACGAAGATCAGAGAAGAGTTTAAAGGGCAAGGGAAGGGAGAAAGAAACAGGCTGCAAGAAATAGCTGCAAATCCATGGCAACATCAAATTGCCGGATGAAATCAAGCTTGCTGAATCACCAGGTGTGTCACTGCGAGGACCTCTGTCCTCCTAAAGTGAATAACAAGTACATTTTCCAAGACTCGGTGCAGTGGAAATCAGCTTCAGCACAGCTTGGGCAAGAGCAAGTGGATTTCCCTGCCGCGTTGAATTCTGCAAAATCGGTGGCTCCCAGGGAGATGAGGCACTAAAGCCGTGGCCTGTAACAGGTACTTGAGCCGGTTCATGGTATCGTCTGCCGCCTGTCACTTCTGCAGCGAGGAGGAGACCGTGTACCATTTGTATATAGAGTGCGTGAGGTTACAGCCCCTGTTCCAGTATATTAAGGGGCTGCTCCTCAAGTTCTGGCTCCATTTTAGCCCTACGCTGCTGATTTTTGGGCACCCGGTACAGAGGGGGGAGGGTAGGGAGGGAGGAGGGGGTCTCCCTGTCGGTCTGCTCCTCGGCCTGGCCAAGATGGCCATCCGCGGGTCCAGGCAGCGGGTAGTCGACGGCCTCACAGAGGTCGGCTGCCTACCCCTTTTCGGGGCTTACGTCCGTGCCCGTGTGTCCCTGGAGAGGGATCACGCGGTGTCCATGGGGACTCTGGAGGCCTTCCGTGAACGCCGGTCGCCGCGGGGGGTCGAATGTTTTCTTGACAAAGTTGAGGGATTTTAATTTGATATTTAGTATAAGAAGATAACTGCAGATGCTGGTACAAATCAAAGGTAATTATTTCACAAAATGCTGGAATAACTCAGTAGGTCAGGCAGCATCTCGGGAGAGAAGGAATGGGTGACGTTTCGGGTCGAGACCCTTCTTCAGTCTGAAGAAGGGTCTCGACCCGAAACGTCACCCATTCCTTCTCTCCCGAGATGCTGACTGACCTGCTGAGTTACTCCAGCATTTTGTGAATAAAAACCCTTAATTTGATATTTGTTGTGTTTTGTACACTGCCGATACAGGCGGGGCTTTTGATCTGATCACATTTGCCACTTTGTACGTTTGTCTTGTTTTTTTTGGAATAAAGTATTTGTAATTAAAAGAAAAAGGGAGATGAGGCACAGCCTGAAAGCATCTGAACGTTCCCAACCAGCGGCACATTTGCGAGACTCTCCGGTGTTCCGGTCGGTGTCAGGCCACGCCGAGAACAAAATCAACCAACAAATTAAGGATCAACAAGACAAAATAATGAACTAAAGAAAACAGAACAAAGGGGTGAAAGAGAAGAGGGGTGCATTTTATCGCAAGTCCTCTGGATTTCTCGTGCAGAGGAATTTAAATTTGACTGCTTTTAAAAGAGCCCCAACACTTGCAATCATAACGTGCTTGTTGGTTTCTGACAAATCCTGTAGCCTCCCCTCCCAATACATTTATCCTCCACTTTAGCAGCTGTTGAAGGAAGGTTAAATTATTTTCATCATTTCAGTGTGAACAAGGGTCTCGACCCGAAACGTCACCCATTCCTTCTCTCCAGAGATGCTGCCTGTCCCGCTGAGTTACTCCAGCATTTTGTGTCTATCTTCCATTTCAGTGTCTGCACTAGGCAATGGAAGGAGCAGCACCAGTAGATTTTACTTCACCAACCCCATTCATTCCGTAGAGTCACAGAGTGTGGAAACAGGCCCTTTGGCCCAACCCGCCCACACCGGCCAACAATGTCCCAGCTACCCCGGTCCCACTTGCCCGCGCTTGGTCCATAACCCTCCAAACCTGTCCTATCCATGTCCCTGTCCAACTGTTTCTTCAACGATGGGATAGTCCCAGCCTCAACTATCTCCTCTGGCAGCTTGTTCCATACACCCACCAGCCTTTGTGTGAAAAAGTTACCCCTCGGATTCCTATTAAATCTTTTCCTCTTCACCTTGAACCTATGTCCTCTGGGCCTCGATTCCCCTACTCTGGGCAAAAGACTCTGTGCATCTAGCAGTAGAGTATGTGAAACATCCTACCACTGCTGACGGTAATCTCAATAGGTCAGTGGTGCTTTATTTGTGCAACTCCGCAGTGAAATTATTTTTGCATATATTACACATGCCACCATTTTTGGGGCCATTATTCAAAGTTCAAAGTCCGGTCGGATCGTGCGCTCGGAGTACTCGAATTATTCCCATGAACGTATGTCCCTCTCCTCTCCTCTCCTCTCCCAGCCATCTTTGTGTCCTGGGGCGTCTCCTGTAGCTGACCTGAAGGTGCTGGAAGCATTACCCCAGTTCACCCACCTACCGGCTCGCTCCTCGCGTCCCATGTCTCCATCTCCCTCCCGGTCCCGATGAGCCTTCAGGGGGTGGTGGGGGGGGGGGGCAGGTTTACCGGTTCTGCCGACCAACGAGCGTTCGAGTGGGTTCTTGGTCCCGCCGACCCATGGGCCTTTCGGGCGGATTCCCCGTTCCGCAGACCGATGAGCCTTTGGGTGGGCCCCGATAGGCCTTCGGGTGGGTTACCAGCGGGCCAGGCAGCATCCCTGGAGGTGCCAAGCGACCCTTCAAGACAGCAGGCAAGCCATGATGCTCACCAACATGTCTGCATTAGAAGCAAGGTTTCTGGGCCTTCTCCTATCCATATAATCTGCACATCTCCTATAACTCTTCAATGTTCTCCAACCACCAGCAGGGATACTGTAACACTGTTGAATCTAGTCATTGGGTATGGGACGTTCTGATCTGTACCTTTGGGGACAATAAATGAATGCTCACGTTATTTGGCCCTCATTGAAACCTCCACAATGAGATCATTGTGCGGCCATCTTGTGCAATAATATATCGGCAAATGCATTTCCCTGCTCTTTAATGCACAACTAATCTGGTCATTTAACATTCTGCTGTCTGCGTACCCAGGGAGTACCCACAACACTGTAACAAAAGAGGCTTATTTTAGGTATCTGGGTTCTGTGCTCAGAAGCTTCTAGTCCATCCATTTGAATGATTTTGTCTCAGCAAAGCTGTTTGAATATTCAGACAGGTTTGGCCGTTACAGTGCCCCACTGTAAACATGTAATTCTGTAAAGTTACCTCTCCACAGTCAAAAGTAAAGCAAAGTAGATAACGATAGCCATTGAGGCAGCATCTCGGGAGAGAAGGAATGGGTGACGTTCTCCCGAGATGTTGCCTGACCTGCTGAGTTACTCCAGCATTTTGTGGATAAATACCTTCGATTTGTACCAGCATCTGCAGTTATTTTCTTATACTATAGCCATTGAAACTGGTTCCTCATTAATTGTTGTCTTTGTGTTTAAAAAATATAAAACCGCAATGTACTTTGAATTTGGAGATTCTACCGAGCCAATCTACAAGAGAATCTCCATTCCTTTTGATGAATAAAGACTGTTTTATCAAACAGCAAGGGACCCGATCCGAAACGTCACCCATTCCCTTTTCTCCGGAGATGCTGCCTGACCTGCCGAGTTACTCCAGCCTTTTGTGTATAACTTCAGCATTCCAGTAAACGTCCTCTGGACATTCTGCAAAGCTTCCACACGCTTCAAAATGATTCCAAGTTTGGTACTTCAAACTGTAATTTCACAAATGTGACAACAATTTATTTAACTGGGAAGACGATGTGAAGACTAAATTTTGTCTTCTCTGCATTAACTTTAATTTATATGCTGTAACTGTAATTCTTTTTTTGTTGTTGCGCAATCCGCAGGCATTGCCACTTTCATTTCACTGCATATCGTGTATGTGTATGTGACAAATAAACTTGACTTGACTTGACGTGCAGTCAAATCTGAAATTTGCAGCAGAGAACCGTTGGAGATGCCCAATAGGTCAGGAGGCCTTCAAAGGAAGAGAAACAGTACGCTTACACAAACTGAGACATTAGCACTGTTCATCGAAGGTTCAATCACTTCCCCGAAATTCAAATCTGATTTCTCTGTCTGTTGGTCCTCCTGACTTGTGGAGCATTTCCTATTTTTTTAACTGGAGGGCCCTGGGAGCAACCGTATTTCTTCATAGGTAGGCGCAAAATGCTGGAGTAACTCAGCGGACCAGGCAGCATCTCTGGAGAGAAGGAACGGGCGACCTTTTGGGGTCGTGACCCTTCTTCAGGCCTTCTTTAGACCTTTTCATTTCCAACTACCGGCGGGACATCAACGGCCTCAAGTTTTCCACTTACTTACTCTAAACTCTCCCCCCCTGAAAATAAATCAGTTCTTTTTGCTACACAAGTATGCTGTATATTCATTGTAGGCACATTCCAATGTAATCACATTGGAAGATTCAGAGCAACAGCAGTAGGTTTTATAGCATTCCGACTTATATATGTCAAAAGGGAGCACTTGTGTTATTTTTTAAACTGATCACTGTTGTGTTTCACCACTGATTAGAGAATTGTTAATCTTACCAACAGTGTTTAAAAATAAAGGATTCCCAATAAGTATATAAAAACAACAGGTCAGAAAACTAAATGCCGACGAGCAGATGGAGTTATTTTGCATGCCTAATCTTCAACGTCACTGGAGGATGCCCTTATTGAGCTATCTTCTCCATGGGCAATAACTCAACAGTAGAGTTTTAGTTACGTCTTTTTCAACAGTGAGCTGTGAACACCACTTCCAGGCACCTTATAGGAACATATAAAATTCTTAAAGGATTGGACAGGCTAGACGCAAGAAAAATGTTCCCCATGTCGGGGGAGTCCAGAACCAGGGGTCACAGTTTAAGAATAAGGGGTAGGCCATTTAGAACGGAGATGAGGAAAAAAAATTTCACCCAGAGAGTTGTGAATCTGTGGAATTCTCTGCCACAGAAGGCAGTGGAGGCCGATTCACTGGATGTTTTCAAGGGAGGGTTAGATTTAGCTCTTAGGGAAAATGGAATCAAGGGATGTGGAGAAAAAGCAGGAACGGGGTACTGATTTTAGATGATCAGCCATGATCATATCGAATGGCGGTACTGGCTCGAAGGGCCGAATGGCCTTACTCCTGCACCTATTTTCTGTTTCTATCCCGTGAGATGTTAGGCATCTAATGATGGAAACAGAAGTTTTAAGGAGAGTGAACAGAGGTACAGACACCATTTTGGGACCAGAGTCCCCCCAAAGGCAAAAGATATTTCAGTACACAAAAGCCTCCTCATGTTAAATCAGGCATCTTAATTTTTTTAGTTTCGTATAGTTATGCTTAGAAATACAGTGTGGAAACAGTCCCTTCGGCCCACCGAGTCCGCATTTGGAGTGTGGGAGGAAACCGAAGTTCTCGGAGATAACCCATGCTGGTCACGGGGAGAACATACAAACTCCGCATGGACAGCACCCGTGGCCAAGATCATACCTGGGCCTCTGGCGTTGTAAGCGCTAGTAAGGCAGCAACTCTACCGCCATGCCACCGTGCCACTCTACTCTGCTTACTTCCCCCACAGTCAATTTCACCTATAATGTTCTTTGGTTTTCTCCTTAAATCTTTTTGACAAATAATAAACAATAGACAATAGACAATAGGTGCAGGAGGCCATTCGGCCCTTTGAGCCAGCACCACCATTCCATGTGATCATGGCTGATCATTCTCAATCAGTATCCCGTTCCTGCCTTCTCCCCATACCCCCTGACTCCGCTATCCTTATCTAGCTCTCTCTTGAATGCATTCAGAGAATTGGCCTCCACTGCCTTCTGAGGCAGAGAATTCCACAGACTTACAACTCTCTGACTGCAAAAGTTTTTCCTCATCTCTGTTCTAAATGGCCTACCCCTTATTCTTAAACTGTGGCCCCTGGTTCTGGACTCCCCCAACATTGGGAACATGTTTCCTGCCTCTAACGTGTCCAACCCCTTAATAATTTTATATGTTTCGATAAGATCCCCTCTCATCCTTCTAAATTCCAATGTATACAAGCCTAGTCGCTCGTCTTTCAACATATGACAGTCCTGCCATTCCGGGAATCAACCTAGTAAACCTACGCTGCACGCCCTCAATAGCAAGAATATCCTTCCTCAAATTTGGAGACCAAAACTGCACACAGTACTCCAGGTGCGGTCTCACTAGGGCCCTGTACAACTGCAGAAGGACCTCTTTGCTCCTATACTCAACTCCTCTTGTTATGAAGGCCAACATTCCATTGGCTTTCTTCACTGCCTGCTGTACGTGCATGCTTCCTTTCAGTGACTGATGCACTAGGACACCCAGATCTCGTTGTACGTCCCCTTTTCCTAACTTGAAAAGTTAGGAAACACAGATATTTCCTCATTGGCACGTCCACATAAATGGCACTGCGCAGATGGTGGGAGATATGATCTGGGAATAATCACGTCTAATGCACTATTCCAGCCTAATACCTTGGTAACTCCCAATGATGTGGAGCTAGGTTGCACTAACTGTGATTCAACAGAGATCTGCTGGCAACCTGAAGTGCTTGTGTCAACAAGCCGTGGAGGTTTCCTTCTGTGTAGCATATCTAACCTTATACTCCATCATAAGAGTCCACCAGCATATACACCCTGCCCATTCATTCACACAGCGTGTCTGGCAGTCATTACAAAAGTAGGTGAAGTGGTTTGATTTTCTTAGACTCGCACGTTAAAGTTTTCAATTGATTTAATCAGCGAAAAGTGCTTTTAAATATAATGCATTTCCATCTATAATTTTGTTTTTTTAAATAATTTATCTTGTTTCAAGTTCATATCAATTGCTCTATGTATTCCTGGGATCATCCTTAACACTGAGATGGTGCGATAGAAGTATACTCGAAGCTGCCAAAAAGCCATCATGGTAATCCATGAGCAGGGGCCATCTTCTGTTCCACAATGCAGCACCTCAGCGACTTTAGCAGCCGCATTGCTGAATAAGCACAGACTAGGTCAAGCATGGCAGGTGAATACTGTCAGTGTGACTACACAACAAGGTAGCTAACTCCCCTCTCATTTTCTGCCATGGTGATTGTTTTAGTTTAGTTTAGTTTTAGTTTAGTTTAGTTTAAAGATACAGGGCGGAAACAGGCCCTTCGGCCCACCGAGTCCGCACCCACCAGCGATCCCCGCACATTAGCACCATCCTGCACACGAGGGGCAATTTACACATACACCAAGCCAATTAACCTGCATACCTGTACGTCTTTGGAGCGTGGGAGGAAACCAAAGATCTCGGAGAAAACCCACTGGGGTCATGGGGAGAACGTACAAACTCCGTACAGACGGCGCCCGTAGTTGGGATTGAACCCGCGTCTCCGGCGCTGCAAGCGCTGTAAGGCGGCAACTCTACCGCTGCGCCACCGTGGCCGCCTATTGTAGGAGTGAATTTTGTACTTTGCCCGTACCCTATATCAGACTTTACTCAGATGGGCACAGACACAAAATAAAACAACTCATAGATCAATGGTGAGTCAACCGAACAAGTCAGTTTAATGAAGACCTCAGAGATGTACATCGGGAAACAGTAGGATTTTTATATCCTCATGACACAATGGTTACTTGCGGAGTTGAAATAAACCATCATTAATCAATGCCTCTGTAACCTTTTTTCTTTTTCTTTTTTTTTTCCCCAAATTGGCCTGGGTTTTTATCCGTTTTTTCGCCTCTCCCAGGAGATCACACGGTTCTTTTGGGTGGGAAGAAGAGCGATAGTGGGAAGGGGGTTGGGGTAGGATCAGCCATGATTGTATTGAATGGCGGAGCGGGCTCGAGGGGCTGGTTGGCCTACTCCTGCTCCTATTTTCTTGCGTTCTTGTGTTCTTTTATCTTTGTCTTTCCCTAAAGTTGACTTTAATCTTGCATTTCTTGCTGTTTAGAAATCTCCCTCCCATTTATCTAACATGTAGATACCATAAATATCCTGATTCTACTCGCCAAGCAGAGTCCCCTCGTAAAAGACGTTGTTTTGTTAAGGCAAAGGTAGACACAAAATGCTGGAGTAACTCAGTGGGACAGGCAGCATCTCTGGAGAAGGGTCTCAACCCGAAACGTCACCCATTCCATGCTGAGTTACTCCAGCATTTTGTGTCTACCTTCGATTTAAACCAGCATCTGCAGTTCTTTCCCACACAATTTTTGGATAAGGCTGTGGACGCTAATAGGATCAACATACTCATCAGGAAGGCTGGGGGCGCAGTTGGATTCACGGGATGTGGTGTTGGAGGGGAAGATGTTCCTCAAACTGCAGACCATCCTGGACAATACAGCTCACCCCCTCCAAGACACACTGGTCAACCTGAGGAGCACCTTCAGCAACAGACTGGTTCCATCAAGATGCTGCACAGAACGAACGCCACAGGAGATCCTTCTTCCCTGTGGCTATCAAACTGTACAACTCCTCCCCCTTCTGTCGTGGGGTCGACCGAGACTGACTCCCCTCCCCAATCCTTGCACACCCCCCAAGCCCTTCCACTTGTCACTTTAGTTTCATGTTTCATGTATTTTGTGTTTTATGACTGTTGGCAGATCAATTTCCCTCCTGGGATAAATAGATTTTAGATTTAGATTTAGATTTAGAAATACAGCGCAGAAACAGGCCTTTCGGCCCACCGGGTCCGCGCCGCCCAGCGATCCCCGCACACTAACACTATCCTACACCCACTAGGGACAATTTTTTTAAACATTTGCCCAGCCAATTAACCTACATACCTATACGTCTTTGGAGTGTGGAAGGAAACCGAAGATCTCGGAGAAAACCCACGCAGGTCACGGGGAGAACGTACAAACTCCGTACAGACGGCGCCCGTAGTCAGGATCGAACCTGAGTCTCCGGCGCTGCATTCGCTGTAAGGCAGCAACTCTACCGCTGCGCCACCGTGCTGCCAAAGTTCTATCGTATGGTATCGTTAACCCTTGGGAGACTTGCCTGCTAAACACAGTGACCGAGAACAGCTCTATGTAAGCTCCAGGGTGAGCCAAACTATCACCTATTCACCTTCCTCAAAATTCCCCACCACAGTGGGGGGGACAAAGCACACAAAGCTTCAATGTTGGGAGCCACGACCGCCCCGACGTGCAGCAGCAGCGGCAGCGGCAGCGACAGCGTCTTCGCCCGCCCCGGATCGTGGGGCATGGGTCGGCCCGCTGCGGACCTTTCACCGTCCGGCGCGGCCTGGAACGTGGCAACCTCAACAGCCTGACCGCGGGAGAAGACGGCAGGGGAAGAGAAAAGACATTCTGGCCTTCCATCACAGTGAGGAGGTGACTGGAGGAGACTCACTGTGATGGAGGTTTCTTTTTTGTTGTTGTGTGTTTTGTGTTGGTTGGGGTTGTGTAATTTGCTTATTTTATTGCTCTTATTGTTGGACTGCGGGTGACGAAATCTCGTCCAAAAGACTTGTTTTTTGGATGACAAATAAATATATCCTGAATCCTGAATCCTAAGGAGTTTGACGTCCCCAATAACTCTGACCCAGTTCTGTAGATGTACCGTAGAAAGCATCTCATCAGGATGGATCACAGTTTGGTAAGGCAGCTGCTCTGCCCAGCAAGAAACTGCAGGGAGTCGAGCATGCAGCCCAGTCTATCATGCAAGCTAATTCCTCCCCATCGACTCCATGTTGCCTCAGGAAAGCAACCAACATTATCAAGGACTGCTCACACTCTGGTCATTCTCTCTTCTATCCTCTCCCGTCAGCTGGAAGAAACAGAGCTTGATACTAAATATCACCAGATTCACAAACAGCTTCTTCCCTGCTATTTTCAGACTCTTGAATGGTCCTCTCATCTGTTAAGTGTGTAATACCAATCCTCCAATCTACCTCATTGAAGCTTTTGCACTTTTTTTAAAAAAATCTGCATTTTCCCCATAGCTGTAACACTATATTCTGCACTCTGTTAAATTTCTCTTTCACATTTACCCTTAGCACACATGTATGGTGTGGGTGGCCTGGATAGCACACAAAACACAGTGTATCATTCTATCTCAATACACGTGGCAATAATAGCCCATCACCACATCAATGTATAATGAGATTTTCGCTCTTGATACATTTCAAAATAGTTTCATGTCTGCAGAGCATCAAAACACATGTAGAAGCTGTTGGCCTACTCTGTCCATCAGTAATAATTGAATACGTTTGTGATTTTAGTCCATTACCCATGATGTAGAACTATCTCCAAAGTTAACTTCCTCGTTTTCTCACATCATTTAACATTCAAGCTGTGCTCACCACAACCAAGGAATTCAATGAATGTGTCTTCTAGACATGCATATCTACACAGGGCCTTTTGCCCTACACCACATTGGTAGAGTTCAATTTACTGTTCACCTACTTAGGGTAATATCAAAAATCTGCTAATTAACTTAGAAAGTCCAACTTTTCAGGCACCAATTTTTTCTCTCATATGTAACTGGAGCGACTAGGTTTGTATATACTGGAATTTAGAAGGATGAGAGGGGATCTTATCGAAACGTATAAAATTATTAAGGGGTTGGACACGTTAGAGGCAGGAAACATGTTCCCAACATTGGGGGAGTCCAGAACAAGGGGCCACAGTTTAAGAATAAGGGGTAGGCCATTTAGAACAGAGATGAGGAAAAACCTTTTTAGTCAGAGAGTTGTGAATCTGTGGAATTCTCTGCCTCAAAAGGCAGTGGAGGCCAATTCTCTGAATGCATTCAAGAGAGAGCTGGATAGAGCTCTTAAGGATAGCGGAGTCAGGGGGTATGGGGAGAAGGCAGGAACGGGGTACTGATTGAGAATGCTCAGCCATGATCACATTGAATGGCAGTGCTGGCTCGAAGGGCCGAATGGCCTTCTCCTGCACCAATTGTCTATTGTCTATTGACCAGATTCTTTTTTACGCTTATCAATAATTCAAGGTTTATGATTAGCAGAGTGTGCAATTTATTCAGCCAGGTATATTGTGCTGATAATTAATGTGATATGAACTTCCCGAACCGTCTTTGCTATTTCTTTATCCAATGAAAATAAAATCACCACTCAAAACTTGCTTAGTTTTTATCTATCATGGCCTGTTATGGGAATTACGATGCACAGGAACACAAGAGGCTGTGGAGGGTCTATCATGGACAAAACCCTCCCCTCCAACATCGAGCATCTAAACGAGAGACTGCCTCAAAGAAGTGCAGATGCTGGTTTAAACCGAAGATAGACACAAAATGCTGGAGTAACTCAGCGGGACAGGCAGCATTTCTGGAGAGAAGGAATGGGTGACGTTTCGGGTCGAGACCCGAATGTTTTAAAGAAGTCTTTAGATACAGCGTGGAAACAGGCCCTTCGGCCCATCGAGTCAGCGCCGACCAGCGATCGCCGCACACTAACACTATCCTGACAATTATACCAAACCAATTAACCTACAAACCTGTGTGTCTTTGGAGTGTGGGAGGAAACCGGAGATCCCGGAGAAAATCCACGCAGGTCACGGGGAGAAAGTGCAAACTCTGTACGGATAGCATCCGTGGTCGGGATCGAACCCAGGTGTCTGGCACTGTAAGGCAGCACCTTTACCGCTGTGCCACCGAGCTGCCCCCTGCGCTACCGTGTTATTATTCCTTATTCTGCGCGTTTGGTGTCCAACACATTCTCCATCTTTGGTGCTATTAACGAAGTGTTCCACTCTATCCCAATACATGTGACAATGATAGACCAATACCACATCATGGTATGATGACAATTTCACTCTTAATAGGATTGAGAACGCTTTCAGGTCTGCAGAGCAATGAAAGACATGTAAAAGAAAGAAATGCAGCTGCTGATTTACACCAAAGATAGTCATAAAGTGCTGGAGTAACTTAATGGGTCAGGCAGCATTTGATCTGCCTGACCCACTAAGTTACTCCAGCACTTTGTGCCTATTTTTCACGTATAGAAGCTGATGGTTCACTCTGTCCATCAGTGATAATTGAATACGCTTGTGATTTTGTTACTATTTTGGAAGTCTGGTACATACAGGGGGTAGTGGTGTTGGGTGCTCGTTTGATACCCGATACCCTGATACTTCTTTATAACGTTTTAGAGAGCAAAAGCCATCATTTTGTTGCCCTGAGGCCAAGCAGCCCAATTCTCCGAATGCATTCAAGAGAGAGCTGGATAGAGCTCTTAAGGATAGCGGAGTCAGGGGGTATGGGGAGAAGGCAAGAACGGGATACTGATTGAGAATGATCAGCCATGATCACATTGAATGGCGGTGTTGGCTCGAAGGGCCGAATGGCCTCCTCCTGCACCTATTGTCTATTGTCTATTGTCTATAACAGGGGGGGGGGGACAGTTTTTCCCGAGCACTTCTTCATTCTGGTGTACTGCATCCAGTGCTCATGATGTGGCCAATCCAAATGCAGATTCAGTGAGCGCTTTCCACTGCACCTCCATTCATTCCAGGAGGGTAGACCTGAATTTCTAAATACCTATCAATTGAAGATAGACACAGAAAGCTGGAGTCACTCAGCGGGACAGGCAGCATCTCTGGAGAGAAAGAATGGGTGATGTTTCGGGTCGAGACCCTTCTTCCGAAACGTCACCCATTCCTTCTCTCCAGAGATGCTGCCTGTCCTGCAGAGTTACTCCATCATTTTGTGTCCATCTTCAGTTTAAACCTGCATCTGCAGTTACCAGGTACACCTGTCAATTGAATGCTCCATCCCACTCCCACTCGAGATCCTCCCTTTCTTGCCTCTTTCTAATGAAGCCTGACACCCAGCTCACATTTATATCTTCCAGGTGCAGTGTTACTATGGGGATTCCACAAATTCAGGTAGCTCGCTTTCTGCTTTGCATCAGAATAGGCCAGTTCCGAAGAAAGATAACTAACCTGTAATGTTAGCTCCATTTTCACTCTCCTCGGAAGCTGCCTGAACTGTTGATGTTTTAACTAGACCAAGTGGACCCGTTGGGCCCAAACCTCTCCTGCATTGGTGCAGCACCCTCTCCTCCCCCCCCTCCCCTCACTCCCTCACTCCCCCATCCCCATCCCCCTCCCTCTCCCCTCACTCCCCCTCCTCCCCCCTTCCCCCCCCACTCCATTCCCCTCAACCCCTTTATCCTCCCTCCTCCCCCCCTCCCTCCCTCCTCCCTCCTTCCCTCCCTCCCTCCCTCCCTCCCTCCCTAGGAGATAGATTTAAACTTTAAAATGTGAATAACTTAAAAAATATAACACCGATTTCAATGAAACTTCTTCCATTAGCACCAAAGGGACGACGGTGAATAAGTTGGGCCTAAAATTGTCCCGCTATCGGGCACCGTTTTGGCTGTAGTTCAGGAACAAACAAACAAACAAACAAACGAGAGTTTTAGTACATAGATATTCGATTTACAGCAGCTGCAGTTTTTGCTTCCTGGTTCCCTCCTCCATTCAGGGGTAATTATAAACGGGCAATAAATATAGACACTGCCAGCAACATTCTCACCCTGTGAATGAATAAGTACATCAAAAAAAGACTATTATAGCATATCATAGAGTTATGAATGATATTTCCACTCCCTACTACCAAAGTATAACTGGAATTATTTTCCAAGAAAATGGAAAATCATTGAACTGAATTACAAAATACATTCAGAGAAGACTAAGTTGTTCAAGCTGAATCATTTCAATTCTCTCCTCTAAACACGTTAAACAAACACGCCAACCTGTGCCAATTTGTACTCCCAAATCTTTCCCTGGGTTCATTTTTTTGTAGGTGTTTAAAAAACTTTGTTTACCCCATTGACTTCTTTCATGACAATTTACAGATCTAACAAAAATTGTCTACAGATCTAAAGACTTTGAAAGAGAGGAATCTGTAGAAGGGACACAGGGTCATGAGACATTGGAGCAGAATTAGAACACAGCCCATCGAGTCTACTCTGCCATTCAATCATAGCTGATCTCTCTTTCCTTCTCACCCCCAATCACTTGCTTTCCTCGCGTATCCTTTGACATCCTTACAAATCAAGAACCCATCAAGTAGTGTAAGAAAATAACTGCAGTTGCTGGTACAAATCGATTTATTCACAAAATGCTGGAGTAACTCAGCAGGTCAGGCAGCATCTCGGGAGAGAAGGAATGGGTGACGTTTCGGGTCGAGACCCTTCTTCAGACCCATCAATCTCCGCTTTAAAAATATTCAAAGACATGGCCTCCTCAGCCATCTTTGGCAATGAATTCCACAGATTCACTACCTTCTGGGTAAAGATGTTCCTCCTCATCTCCTTTCTAAAGGTACGTTCTTTTATTCTGAGGCTGTGCCCTCTGGTCTTAGAGTCTCCCACCATTGGAAACATTCTCTCCACATCCACTCTATCCAGGCCTTTCGTTATTGGGTACGTTTTAATGAGATCCCCTCTCATCCTTCTAAACCCCATCGAGTACAGGTCCAAAGCCGTCAAACGCCCATCATACCTCATCGAAATCATCCCTGGGCCCATTCTCGTAAACCTCTTCTGGGTCTTCTCCCATGCCAGCACATCCCTTCTCAGATATGGGGCCAAAAACTGCCCACAATACTTCAAATGCATTCTGGCTAGAGCCCAATAAAGCATCAGCATTACCTCCCTGCATCTCCCTCAATGAAATCCAACAGATTCTTGCAGAATGATATACTTCAAAGTTCCCGGAAGCATAATCCTGAATAAAGGAATCTAAAATATTACCAAGCACGTAAGTCAGGCTAATCAGCCTACAGTTTCCCCTCTTTTGCCTTGCTTCCTTCTTTTAAAAAAACTTTTTTTTTAGAGATACAGCGCGGAAACAGGCCCTTCGGCCCACCGAGTCCGCGCCGCCCAGCGATCCCTGCACACTAACCTATACACACTAGGGACAATTTTTACATTTACCCAGTCAATTAACCTACATACCTGTACGTCTTTGGAGTGTGGGAGAAAACCGAAGATCTTGGAGAAAACCCACGCAGGTCACGGGGAGAACGTACAAACTCCGTACAGACGGCGCCCGTAGTCAGGATCGAACCTGAGTCTCCGGCGCTGCATTCGCTGTAAGGCAGCAACTCTACCGCTGCGCCACTGTGCCGCCGTTCTTGAACAGTGGAGTGACATTTGCGATTATCCAGTCTTCTGAACTGCTCTTGACTCAAGTGATTCTTAACAGATTCTTAACATGCCTCCACAATCTTCAAAGCTACCTCTTTCAGAACCCTGGAGCATAGTTAATTTGGTCCAGGTGACTTATCCATCTTGAGACCATCAGCTTCCCGAGCACCTTCTCCTTAGTCATAGCAACGCCACTAACTTCTGCCCCATGCCTCCCTTGAATTTCTGGCTGTTGTCCTCCGTTGTGAAGACTGATGCAAAAAATGAATTCAATATGTCTGCCATTTCTTTATTCCCCATTAGTACTTCTCCAATGTCATTTTCTAGTGGTCTAAAGTCCACACTTGCTTCCCTTTCACTCTTGATATATCTGAATTGTGAAATTGATATAATATAACAAAGAGAACACAGAGTGCTGGGATATCTCAGTGGGTCTGGCAAGCATCCCTTGAAAACATGGTCACATGAGGTTTCGGTTTGGGTCTAATTATCACTTGTCCATGTTCTCTTGACATGCCACTGAGTTACTCCAGCACTTTGTACCCTATTTTTTGTAAACGAGCATCTGCAGTTACTTGATTCTACACAATAACCATATAACAATTACAGCACGGAAACAGGCCCGTTCAGCCCTACCAGTCCACGCCGACCACTTTCTCTGACCTAGTCTCATCTACCTGCTCTCAGACCATAACCCTCCAATCCCCTCCCATCCATATACCTATCCAATTTACTCTTAAATAATAAAATCGAGCCTGCCTCCACCACTTCCACCGGAAGCTCATTCCACACAGCCACCACCCTCTGAGTAAAGAAGTTACCCCTCATGTTACCCCTAAACTTTTGTCCCTTAATTCTGAAGTTATGTCCCCTTGTTGGAATCTTCCCCACTCTCAAAGGGAAAAGCCTACCCACGTCAACTCTGTCCGTCTCTCTTAAAATTTTAAAAACCTCTATCAAGTCCCCCCTCAACCTTCTACGCTCCAAAGAATAAAGACCCAACCTGTTCAACCTCTCTCTGTAGCTTAAGTGCTGAAACCCAGGCAACATTCTAGTAAATCTCCTCTGCACCCTCTCCATTTTGTCGACATCTTTCCTATAATTTGGCGACCAGAACTGCACACCATACTCCAGATTCGGCCTCACCAATGCCCTGTACAATTTCAACATTACATCACAATGTAATGAGACTGCATGAAACGAACGTTTTATTACATGCCAATAGAGTCATAGAGTCGTCGAGTGATACAATGTGCAAAACAGGCCCTTCAGCCCAACTTGCCCACACCGGCCAACATGTCCCAGCTACACTAGTCCCACCTGCCCGCGTTTGGTCCATATCCCTCCAAACCTGTCCTATCCATGTAATAGTGCTGTAGAGATCAACACTTGACTATCTGGACGGTTGAGAGTGATTTTAACTTTTCTCAAAGCTCACGGGTTACCCAAATGATTGACAAATAATTAAATGGTTTCTGGACAATTACAATCAAACTTGGATCAAGTGAATTGTTTACCAATTAGCTGATGGAGCAGAGAAACTATCTTTGCTGTGGCTATATCATCTCACTCCCATTCTGGCTCCATCTTTCTCTCTCCTTGACAGTTCTGGCAGTGAATTGTTCTTTCCTGTTGCCTCTTTAGGCTGATCACAGCATCATGCTGAAATATGACTTCTTGGAATATCCTTCACAACCCTCTCACTCATTCTCCCATCTGATTTGACCTCACTACTTGCAGCGTTTCTCTTCATTTCACTTTTCAACAACTGTGTCAGATACCTGCATTGATTTGTAACTTAAATCAACCTCATCTCATCTGTCAATTAAAGGAGAACAGGTACACAACAAAATCCTTTCTCTGGACCGCTCAGAACACAGTTGCCTGCCCCAAGAGATTATTCCTTTGTGTGGATATTGTGAGTGCATTCTGCTAGATTCTCCCAACAGAACATTGAAGAAGTTTGTCATTGTTCCATTGCCTAGTTTCTGTACTCAGATCTCACCCTTATATTCTGAACGTTTAAATTTAGAGATACAGCGCGGAAACAGGCCCTTCGGCCCACCGGGTCGGCGCTGCCCAGTGATCCCCGCACATTAACACTATCCTACACACACTAGGGACAATTTTTAATTTTTTTTTAACATTTGCCCAGCCAATTAACCTACATACCAGTATGTCTTTAGAGTGTGGGAGGAAACCGAAGATCTCGGAGAAAACCCACGCTGGTCACGGGGAGAACGAACAAACTCCGTAGAGACGACGCCCGTAGTCAGGATCGAACCTGAGTCTCCGGCGCTGCATTCGCTGTAAGGCAGCAACACTACCGCTGCGCCACCGTGCCGCAGACATCATGTGCCACCAGACGGTGGCACAGCGACAGACTTGCTGCCTTACAGAGCTTGCAGCTCCAGAGACCCAGGTTCAATCCCAACCACGGGTGCTGTCTGCATGGAGTTTGTATGTTTTCCCCGTGACCGCGTGGGTTTTCTCCGAGATCTTCAGGTTCATCCCACACTCCAAAGACATCCAAGTTTGTAGGTTGATTGGCTTGGTATAAATGTAAATTGTCCTTAGTGTGTGAATATAGTGTTATCACATAGTATTAATGTATGGGGATCGCTGGTCGGTGCGGATTCGGTGGGCCGAAGGGCCTGTTTCCACACTGTAGCTCTAAACTAAACCAGACGCAAGAACAGCATAGACACAAAAAGCTGGAGTAACTCAACGGGTCAGGCAGCATCTCTGGAGAAAAGGAATAGGTTACATTTCGGGTCGAGGTGCTTCTTCAGGCTGAGAGTCTGGGAAAAGGGAAACAAGTGGTATGGACAGTGATATAGAAAGATATAGAACAAATGAATGAAACGATGATAAAGGGGAAAGGCCATTGTTTGCTGTGCGTTAGATCAAAATGAGTTACAGACAATGAGACTCAACAAGATGACTTTGAAGGCAGTACAACTACTTGTGTCAGGGAGGGACGGAGAGAGAGGGGATGCAAGGGTTACTTGAAGTTAGAGAGATCAATAGTTATACTGTGGACGTGTGAGCTGCCCAAGCAAAATATGAGGTGCTGTTCCTCCAATTTGCATTTGGCCTCACTCTGACAATGGAGGAGGCCCAGGACAGAGAGGTCAGTGTGGGAATGGGAAAGGGAACTAAAGTGTTTGGCAACCGGGAGATCAGGTAGAACAGCTTCTTCTTTTCTGTTATCAGACTTCGCTCTGGGCCTTCTGTAAGCCAGAGCACAGTCCCTATTTTACAACCTGCTTCATTGCGGACATTTGACTATTACCTGGAACTGTAAAGCTACAATGCTGAGAAACTATTTTCAACACACTGGTATTTTTTTCTTTTCTCTCCCTGCTGTATATCTGTATGGTTTGATTGCATTCATGTATTATAGCATTATGCAATCTGTCTTAAAACTGTTACAACCTGTTTTGTTGGGTTGTTGTTGTTCAAATTAATACTGACTAGCTAATTAAATTATTGCATCGTATGGGAGGCGCATTCCCAATCTCGTTGTACCCCTGTACAATGACAATAAAGATATATTGTATTGTATTGTATTGTATTATCTAATTTGATTGGATAGCAGGCAAACAAAAGGTTTTTTTAAACGTAAATCAGTACAACATGGCGATAATAAACCAGTACCAAATGTCAATACCACATCGAGCTCATCCAAGACGTTTGCCTCCATTTTGGTCAATTTTATGTGTCCCATTATTTCGTGAAAACAGGCAAAGCAAACTGTGGGATTTCATAAGCTTACAAGTTCATACGTTATCAGATATGTCGGTAAAGGTGGGATATGGATCATGGGCTAGACAGAGGAGAGTAACATAGCATGGACATTGTGAGCTGAGGGCTTGATCCTATGCTGTACAACAAAGTGGCTCTGATTTCACAGAATGGCGGCGTAGGTGTGAAGGATTGAATGGCCTACTCCCATTTTTATTTCCTCCATTGTTGTATCAGAACAAGATCTTCATCCATGAGCTATGAAACATGGCAGGTTGAGACTCCCACACAAGCTTGCCTAATGCACGATACTGTCAATAAGTGTCTTCTAACCAAACATATCTTTTCTGGGCCCAAGTGGTACTTCTTGACAAATGTAAGACATAATAAAAATAATTTAAATGAAATTCTCACCTTTGTTAAGTAAAATACTGATTTTAATTGGCTGGGGTTATGAGGTGAAGGCAGGAGAAAGGGGTTGAGAGGGGAAGATAGAACAGCCATGATTGAATGGCGGAAAAGACTTGATGGGCTGAATGGCCTAATTCTGCTACTAGAACTTGTGAATCTATGAACATCTAATACTAGGTAACCAGACCATAATAGTGGAAAACCGAAGAATGTGGTACACTCAAACCAGTCTATAGTGGATTGGGGCTGAGGTAGGTTTGTCGTTCTTAAGAGCCTAAGAAGCAGAATTAGGCCATTTGGCCCATCAAGTCTACTCCATCATTCAATCATGGCTGACCTATCTCTCCCTCCAATTTCCATTCTCCTGCCTTCTCCCCGTAACCTCTGACACCCGTACTAATCAAGAATCCATCTACTGTATCTTAAATATATCCACTGGCTTGGCCTCCACAGCTTCTGTGGCAAAAATTCCACAGATTCACCACCCTCCGTCTGACGAAATTTCTCCACTTCTCCTTCCTAAAAGAACGTCCTTTAATTCTGAGATTATGACCTCCACCCTAGACTCTCCCACTAGTGGAAACATCCTTTCCACGTCCGCTCTATCCAAGCCTTTCAGCATTCTGTGCGTTTCAATGAGGTCCCCCCCTCATCCTTCTAAACTCCAGCGAGTACAGGCCCAGTGCCGTCAAACCCTCCAGTTAGTGTGATTCTGTTGTAGTTTAATAAATGTAATAACTGCCTGAATAAATTGAAATTTGCGAAGGGTGGAACCAGCGACAGTAGCAAGGAAAGCAATCAATGAATCAAGTGTAAAGGCAATGAATATGTATGTTGGCAAGGATTATATTACATTTTTACTGCCTTCTCAAAGGACACAAAAGAAACATTTGCACTGGCAGAGTTAGTGTACGGAACTCACATTGTCACGGTATAACACAGCATCAGTCGCCCTGTATACAAGGACATATAGACATGAGGCTCACAGCATGAAAGGACAAGCAATGGAGGAGGATAATTCTCTGGAGCTATCAGATGTCATAATGAAAGCCAACGGTGATATTGCAAATTTGAACATTTTACATGAAATTGGAGAGGATTAAAAAAGATTAACCTTGAGAAAAACATCGCAAGTTCCCAATGGTGTCCCAGTCCACTGAATTTTTATTCAACCCAATCCCAGCCCAAAAGCAGAATCCTGCAAAAGGTTTTTTCAACTGAAATCTCAATGCATTTTTCTTCATCCTTTTGCCCTTCCCCCATCCCCCGCGACCCCCCTCTCCCCCAACACCTCCCTCCCATGCCCGTCAACCACACTGCGTCTTTTTGAAGTGCCAGGGAGAAATTGGTAATATGTACAAAGGCTTGAAGTTATTACAGTTGGTGCTCAAAACCACAAACTTGCAGAAAGGCCGGACGGAGGTAAAATAAAATCCTCCTGTCCATGAAGTGTCCATTGTGACTGATTGCAGGTCGGATTAGGAAAAAAAGAGGCGAGCTGAAAGACCACGAGGGAATCAAGTTCTCATTTACAGATGGAAGAAAAGTTTGTGGCACAACAGTGGTCCAATTTGTGTTTGCTTTCAACTGTGTCAAGGAGATTACACCATGAATGGTGAATTCAATCCATCAGACTGGAAGAATTGCACACTAATTGCTTTATAGACAATAGACAATAGACAATAGGTGCAGGAGTAGGCCATTCGGCCCTTCGAGCCAGCACCACCATTCAATGTGATCATGGCTGGTCATTCTCAATCAGTACCCCGTTCCTGCCTTCTCCCCATACCCCCTGACTCCGCTATCCTTAAGAGCTCTGTCTAGCTCTCTCTTGAATGCATTCAGAGAATTGGCCTCAACTGCCTTCTGAGACAGAGAATTCCACAGATTCACAACTCTCTGACTGAAAATGTTTTTCCTCATCTCCGTTCTAAATGGCCTACCCCTTATTCTTAAACTGTGGCCCCTTGTTCTGGACTCCCCCAACATTGGGAACATGTTTCCTGCCTCTAACGTGTCTAACCCCTTAATAATCTTATATGTTTCGATAAGATCCCCTCTCATCCTTCTAAATTCCAGTGTATACAAGCCTAGTCGCTCCAGTCTTTGTTGTGGGATAAGGGTGTCTGGAGCCCTGGACAGTGGTATCCTCCTTAGGTGTAGGTTTGCAGTGATGTGTGGTCGGATGCAAGCCTGGGCGATGTCATGTGAAGGACAGGCTGTTGCCCATGCAGTACGTCCCCCCTCTCCACGTCGCTGATCGATCCAAAGGAACAGCAGAGCCGTTACAGTTTGGAACCAGCACCATCGCAGGAGCTGCCAGAACCAGGTTGCAGACAACGACGAACTGCCTTAGGGACTGGATTTTTCTTGAGGTTTACTCCTGAAGCCTTTTCCGTGACTGGATATGGCCACAAGGCAGTGGAGGTTTTAGATCAGGGGTTTCCCTCTCCTGGATGGACTGCCTTCCCAGGCTGACGAGCCTCATCTGCCCGAGACTCGTGGGGGCGGGATCGCCTACCTTCCCCTGCAGGTCTATAGCACCCGCCCACTGCCCACAGTGGCATCAGAGCAGAGTTACAATGGCAAGATACAATGTGAATTAATGAAAAGGTACCAAGCAAAAAACAACTAGCAAACCTGGCAGGTGAAGGGATCGAACACAGGTACCTAAGAAGGAATAGTGTCTGTAGGGAGCAGCAAGAATGGAGGTGGACTGGCGTCTTTTGTTCTTTGCCCACTCATTCTTGAGTTAAACTGTGACATTTAGTCCATGGTGTTGTGATGCTCCATTGGTGTAAATTAACTCTAGGTTTTACCTCCCCACAGCCCTCTCCAAACGTTAACTTTCCTCCTGACCTCTTGCTTACCCGCCTATCAATGCATCACCAAAAGACTTGGATGAAATGCAGAAGATAGACATAAAGTGCTGGAGTAACTCAATGGGTCAGGCAGCAATGCCGGAGATAAAGGATGGGTGACGTTTCGGGTTGAGACCCTTCTTCTGACTCAAAGACATTCATCACTTAAGTTTATTTTAGTTCAGTTCAGAGATACAGCGCGGAAACAGGCCCTTCGGCCCACCGGGCCCGTGCCGACCAGCGATCCCCACACATTAACACTATCCTACACACAATAGGGCCAATTTTTACATTTACCAGGCCAATTCAATTTTTTTAATATCTCTCTACATCATCATATATATCTCTCGTTTCTCTTTCCCCCTGACTTTCAGCCTGAAGAAGGGTCTCGACCCGAAACGTCACCCATTCCTTCTCTCCAGAGACGCTGCCTGTCCTGCTGAGTTACTCCAGCATTTTGTGTCTATTTGTGATAAAGAGAAATATAGAACAAATGAATGAAAGATATGCAAAAAAAGGAACCAATAATAAGGAAAGCAGTCCATTGTTAGCTGTGGACTAGATGAAGACGAGTTACAATAACATTTGCATATCTTTCATTTCATTTGTGTGCCTATCTTTGGTTTAAACCAGCATCTGCAGTCCGTTCCTACACAGGGAGAGATGGGAATGGCTCCATCAAACAGGAAGAGATGCATTAGGCAGGGGACCATTGTAGCAGATGTTGGAAAGATGCAGAGGGCAGCAGGAGACTACAGCAGTGGGAGAGAGCTGCAGCAAATGGGGAGGAGAGGCATCAGGTGAAGGAGGGCCGGCCCCTTCCTCATCGATCCAGTGCCGCCAGGACACCGGGCTTTAAAGTGAGAAAATAAGACGTTGCACATATTCTTGGACCAAGATCGGACTTTTCGATGGCTTGGAAGTTGGCGCTGGAGTGTGGCAACACCCTGCCTTGCTGTTCCAGAAGAGGATCTATAGCACATGAAGGAACTGCAGATGCTGGTTTAAACCAAAGATAGACAAAAAATGCTGGAGTAACTCAGCGGGACAGGCAGCATCTCTGGAGAGAAGGAATGGGGGACGTTTCGGGTAGCCTTGAGAGAAGGAATGGGTACGAGTACTATTGTATATGTGTAGAGTATGATTTGACTTGATAGCATGTGGAACAAGCATTTCACTGTATCTCTGCACACGTGCCTATATGCTAGCTGCGAATGAGATACAGCAGAGAAGGGGGGAGCTAAGTCAGACAGAAAGACAGACAATCTCCTCTCCTAGATTTTCCGCAAGACATATTGGTTGGCTGGAAAGAAACAAGTTTTCAGAGCAAGGGGCCACAGTTTAAGAATAAGGGGTAGGCCATTTAGAACTGAGATGAGGAAAAACTTTTTCAGTCAGAGAGTTGTGAATCTGTGGAATTCTCTGCCTCAGAAGGCAGTGGAGGCCAATTCTGTGAATGCATTCAAGAGAGAGCTGGATAGCGCTCTTAAGGATAGCGGCGTCAGGGGGTATAGGGAGAAGGCAGGAACGGGGTACTGATTGAGAATGACCAGCCATGATCACATTGAATGGCGGTGCTGGCTCGAAGGGCTGAATGGCCTCCTCCTGCACCTATTGTCTATTGTCTATAAAGAGCTGCAATGGTTGGCAATTAACAAACAGATAGAAGGCATTGATCCTCCATCAAACAGAACAATCAGGCTGTTGTATTGAGAGATAGAATGTTTCAAATGGACCCCAGTGGCAATAAAATCACCCAGCAACATCAGAGCTTCTGAAGCCAGTCATCAGGTTGACCGAATCAGGTAACAAATGCCCCCTAGATAGACAACTTTTCACCTGCTCTCAGCACCTGACACTGAGAGCCCCTGTCTGCTACTCAGGATATTCATTTTAAATGTCCGACCTGTAATGACACAGCAGTCAATCCGCCTTGAAGTCTTTCAACCATATCACCTCCTCTCCTCGATTTTCCGCAAGACATATTGGTTGGCTGGAAAGAAACGAGTTTTCATTTAATTAAGCAGTTTGCAGACAATCTTGAAAGTATAATGAAATTTCAAAGCGTAAACTAATCCTTTGCAGCCTTGCCCATAAGCATTGAAAATTAATCCATATGATCTACCTGCAATGGAGCAGCTTTTGGTTTAGTTTAATTTAGTTTTGTTTATTGTCACGTGTACTGAGGCAAAGTGAAAAGCTTTTTTGTTATGTGCGAAAGACTACAGTAGAAAGACTATCCATGATTACAATCACGCCGTCCATAATGTACAAAACAGGATCATGGGAATAACGTTGAGTGCAAGATGAAGTCCAGTAAAGTCCAAGTAAAGATATTTTGAGTGAGCATGCTTTATGGAGGAGGGGAAGCCCCGTTTTCTGAAAAACGAGGACATCTCGGAAGCCCTAGTGTGAAACACCTCATCCCGGGCGCTTTTTTATGGAGGAGGGGAAGCCCCGTTTTCTGAAAAACGAGGACATCTCGGAAGCCCTAGTGTGAAACACCTCATCCCTTTTATGGAGGAGGGGAAGCCCGAAACGTCACCCATTCCTTCTCTCCCGAGATGCTGCCTGACCTGCTGAGTTACTCCTGCATTTTGTGAATAAAAAGATATTTTGAGGATCCTCAATAAGGTTGATGGTAGGTCAGGACCGCTCTCTAGTTGGTGATGGGATGGTTCTGTTTATAAGGAAACTAGACCAAGTGGACCTGTTGGCTCCTCCCTCCCCTCCCCTCCCCTCCCCCTCCCTCCACCCCCCTCCACCCCCCCCCCCCCCCCCCTCAACCTCCCTTTTCCTCCCTCACTCCCTAGGACATAGATTTAAACTTTAACATGTGAATAACTTTAAAAATATGACACCGATTTCAATGAAACTTCTTCCATTAGCACCAAAGGGACGACGGTGAGTAAGGTGGGCCTAAAATTGTCGTGCCATCGTGTACCGTTTTGGCTGTAGTTCAGGAACAAATAAACAAATGAGTTTTAGTGTATAGATGTTGAAATTCTTTTGCCAACGTTGAATGGTTAACATTTCAACTTCTCACAGAATGCATTTCCACTCTAACCTTAAATATCAGGAGTTATCTAATTTATCAAAAGGTGCACCAGATGAAGTGGCAGTTGCAGAATCACCTTCAGTGAAAATCACACCTCGGTTTATTTGCCAATTTTGCAATTTGCACGAGTTAAGAAGTTCAAATTACCATGCGGTTGAAAACTTCCCAAACAGAAGCCTAAATATGTGCTCATCGTCCAACAACTGTTGGACATGGCAGCTGTTGCAAGATCCTCGCATCAATTATACGATAATTAATCTGTTCGTAGAAAAGAGACTCCCAGCCCTTACGGCAATGACACTCCATTAGCCCTGATCTTCCGATCCATTGCCAGCACTACTGCTGGGACTTGTCCATATATCTCCGTGAAGGTCCTAGTGCCAGGTACTAGTGTGGGCTTCAGCCAGCAGCAGCAGCATCTCCTGTCCGGGTGCTCCTGTGCACTGGAGACCCCATGAAGACACATTTCCACAGGGCACTCGGTTCGGAGGCTGGGCAATCTTTCCACATGCCAGCTTTGCTCAGGCAGAAGAAAAGCAGTTCCATTTAAAGCACAGACAAAGTTGGCTTCCACACACCATCCATCCCTTTGGTTTTACATTCCACTCCTCTTCTTCCTTCCTTATCTGATTGCACCTCTGCAGTTTCTTATGCCTCCATTTCGTTTCTAGCCTTTGCTACTTTCTCCATGCATCTGCTGTAAGAAAATAACTGCAGATGCTGGTATAAATCGAAGGTAGTTATTGACAAAATTCTGGAGTAACTCAGCAGGTCAGGCAGCATCTCGGGAGAGAAGGAACGGGTGACGTTTCGGGTCGAGACCCTTTTTCAGACTGAAGAAGGGTCTCGACCCAAAACGTCACCCATTCCTTCTCTCCCGAGATGCTGCCTGACCTGTTGAGTTACTCTAGCATTTTGTGAATAAGTACCTCCATGCATCTGCTAATCATCGCTCCTCGCGTTAATCCACCTATCACTCGCCTGTTCTGGTCCCATCCCTGTACGTCTTTCTACCAGCTTTCTCTCTTTGACAACTCATGTGTTGATCATGTGACTCTATTCACTGCATTTCTTTGTTTTTGGGGTCCCAGTTGTTCTCTCTGTCTATCTCTCTCCAGCAGGCAGTGTTCTCCCAGTGTGTGTTTAGTTTAGCTAAGAGATACAGCGCGAAACAGGCCCTTTGGCCCACTGAACCTGCACCTACCAGCAATCCCCTTACACTAGCCCTATCCTGCACACTAGGGACTATTAACATTTTTGTTTTACTGAAGCCACGTAACCTACAAACCTGTACATCTTTGGAGTGTGAGAGGAAACCAGAGTAACCTATGTGTTCACGGGGAGAATGTACAAACTCCGCACAGTCAGGATCGAACCCGGGTCTCTGACGCTGTACGGCTGAAACTCTACCGCTGCACCACCGTGACACCCCATGTCGTGATACATGACATCTTGTCTCCGGCTGTACATCGACCATAATGAAGTGCTTTGAAAGACTGGTAATGGTCCTCATCCACTGAGGTCTTCTGGACAACCAGGTCCATTTGCAATCTGTGCGCAGGGTAATATCCACAGAGAATGCCTTCCCCTTTACACTGCATTCAGCACCGAATCACCTTGACAATAAGAACTTCGATGTCAGGATGCTTTTCATTGACTATAGCTTAGCTTTCAACACTGTAATACCAAATAAGTTCATCTCTAAACTGCTGGACATTGGCCATGTCCTTGTAGCTTCTATCTGCAAGGATCTGCGGACTTTCCGACTTCCAAACCTCAGTCAGTTAAAAATGGTCACAATATTTCATGCTGATGTCCATACTTGAGAATAGCTTCTTCCCCATGTCTATCAAATGCCTAAATCAATCACCTTCTTCACACACCCTTTCCGGAGGTGCTGCCATATACATAGGTGGCGCAGCGATAGAGTTGCTGCCTTACAGTGCTTGCAGCGCCGGAGATCCGGGTTCGATCCTGACTACGGGCGCTATCTGTATGGAGTTTATATTTTCTCCCCATGACCTGCGTGGGTTTTCTCCGGGATCTTCGATTTCCTCCCCACACTCCAAAGCCATACAGGCATGTAGGTAAATTGGCTTGGTAAATGTAAAAATTGTCCTGAGTGTGTGTAGGATAGTGTTAATATGCGGGGATCGCTGGTCAGCGCGGACCCGGTGGGCCGAAGGGCCTGTTTCCGCGCTGTATCTCCGAAAAAAAACCTCTTAACTTTCCCTCATTTGCTTATTCCATCATTTGGCATTACTTCAGATTGCACTACAATCTTTTCATCAGTGCGTTTGTTTTGTAGACCAAAAATTGCAGGTATGGTATGATTAATAAACATGTCACTTGACTATCTGAGCACTCCTTTCAAAATTAAGCTGCAGGGACTGACACGCGGAATGGAACAGGAAACCACAGTCTGTGTGGGCGAGTGGAAGCTAGTTGAGTTCCCTTGATTGTTTTTTCTCTTCTTGGTATGTGCTGAAGATTGGGAGGAACAGTGAAAGTCTCCAAGAGCTCCAAAAGCCAGAGTAGCTTCAGCCAAAAGGATCCGATGAAAAATAGGAACATTGCAAAGCATTACCCTAGGAACATTTGCTAACGCTACATAAATCAGATATGGTGTTCTTCACTGTGCCTTGGGAGGCTGCAGTTGGTAAAGCTCACGAACGAAAATACCTGGTATTCAGACTTAGCAGCCGAGGCAAAACAACGCGGCTGGCGTGCCCAGGTGCGCCCTGTAGAGGTTGGTTGTAGAGGGTTTGTAGCCATGTCAACAACCAGACTGCTGAAGGGAATGGGAGTCCGAGGACAGGCCTTCCGGCAAGCCGTCAGGTCCCTGTCAGAGGCTGCCGAGCGAAGCAGCAACTGGCTGTGGCTGAAGACGAAAGACTCCAACTGGGCTGCAAAATGACCAGCAACAGGGGTAAAAACGGAGGGGAGCGCACCTGGGATGCCAGGTATCGCTGTTGAGCCCTCTGGAGGTGTCGTGGGCCTATCAACGAAACACCAAGGAAGGAGGGTGACCCCAATGAAGTCTTTACCCCTACCCCCACTCAAGAGATTAAGAAGGTGCCATTTACAGTAGGGATTGTAATACTAAGTCCCATAAACTCAACATGGGGTTTCACCTCTTGCTGGTTGCTTGGATAAAGTTTTAGAATTTACCTCGTTTTAACACTTTTGCATGATTTCCCCAAAGGATGGAAATTGGACAAGAATTTATTTTAATATTAACAGGGTAACAGATAGGTTCCAATTTTGCAGGCACGCATAATTTGATTTTGTCTGAAAGTAGGAAAACGCACAAACATAACTTAAGATCATAACCATGCCTCCTCAGTATTGTTATGAATGGCATCAAAAGCACATGATACTGATAAGAGAGAGAGGAAACTAGTCCTGGCGTTCATAGGAACAAATATGTGCATCAGACTTCTTTTTTAAAAAATATTTATTTTTATTGAAGGAAAGATACAATACGAATGACATAATGCATTACATTCCCCTCCATTTTGTTTTTTATATATAACAACAAAAATAACCCTCACCCACCCTCCCTGGACACCCCTTTGCAGCTGATGTGTTCACAATACATCATATCACAAGTACAAATGCACAATTTGACAGCAAAACCTCTACATTCTTCCAAGGCGCAGGCCCATACATATCTACAACATGTCAGATGGTTCAGGATACACTCATTCATTATGCATCAGCCATCCTGTGAGGTAATCGGCAATTGTGTAAACAAAAATAAGTAAATAAATAAAAGTAA